>NC_079223.1:52034064-52046564 GCF_029633865.1 Lampris incognitus | reverse complement strand
AGAGCCAGACACCTCCGTCCATTTAGAGCCAGACACCTCCATCCATGTAGAGCCAGACACCTCCGTCCATGTAGAGCCAAACACCTCCGTCCATGTAGAGCCAGACACCTCCATCCATGTAGAGCCAGACACCACCGTCCATGTAGAGCCAGACAGCACCGTCCATGTAGATTCAGACACCACCGTCCATGTAGAGCCAGACAGCACCGTCCATGTAGAGCCAGACACCACCGTCCATGTAGAGCCAGACACCTCCGTCCATGTAGAGCCAGACACCACCGTCCATGTAGGGCCAGACACCTCCGTCCGTGTAGAGCCAGACACCACCGTCCATGTAGAGCCAGACAGCACCGTCCATGTAGAGCCAGACACCACCGTCCATGTAGAGCCAGACACCCCCGTCCATGTAGAGCCAGACACCTCCGTCCATGTAGAGCCAGACACCCCCGTCCACGTAGAGACAGACACCCCCGTCCATGTAGAGCCAGACACCCCCGCCCAAGTAGAGCCAGACACCACCGTCCATTTAGAGCCAGACACCTCCGTCCATGTAGAGCCAGACACCTCCGTCCATGTAGAGCCAGACACCTCCATCCATGTAGAGCCAGACACCCCCGTCCGTGTAGAGGCAGACACCTCCGTCCATGTAGAGCCAGACACAACCGTCCATGTAGAGCCAGACATCTCCGTCCATGTAGAGCCAGACACCTCCGTCCATGTAGAGCCAGACACCACCGTCCATGTAGAGCCAGAAACCACCGTCCATGTAGAGCCAGACACCCCCGTCCATGTAGAGCCAGACACACCCGTCTATGTAGAGTCAGACACCCCCGTCCATGTAGACCCAGACACCACCGTCCATGTAGAGCAAGAAACCACCGTCCATTTAGAGCCAGACACCTCCGTCCATGTAGTGCCAGACACCTCCGTCCATGTAGAGCCAGACACCCCCGTCCATGTAGAGCCAGACACCTCCGTCCATGTAGAGCCAGACACCTCCGTCCATGTAGAGCCAGACACCCCCGCCCATGTAGAGCCAGACACCCCCGTCCATGTAGAGCCAGACACCCCCGCCCATGTAGAGCCAGACACCACCGTCCATTTAGAGCCAGACACTTCCATCCATGTAGAGCCAGACACCTCCGTCCATGTAGAGCCAGACACCTCCGTCCATGTAGAGCCAGACACCTCCGTCCATTTAGAGCCAGACACCTCCGTCCATTTAGAGCCGGACACCTTCATCCATGTAGAGCCAGACACCTCCGTCCATGTAGAGCCAGACACCTCCATCCATGTAGAGCCAGACACCACCGTCCATGTAGAGCCAGACAGCACCGTCCATGTAGAGTCAGACACCACCGTCCATGTAGAGCCAGACAGCACCGTCCATGTAGAGCCAGACACCACCGTCCATGTAGAGCCAGACACCTCCGTCCATGTAGAGCCAGACAGCACCGTCCATGTAGGGCCAGACACCTCCGTCCGTGTAGAGCCAGACACCACCGTCCATGTAGAGCCAGACAGCACCGTCCATGTAGAGCCAGACACCACCGTCCATGTAGAGCCAGACACCCCCGTCCATGTAGAGCCAGACACCTCCGTCCATGTAGAGCCAAACACCCCCATCCACGTAGAGACAGACACCCCCGTCCATGTAGAGCCAGACACCCCCGCCCAAGTAGAGCCAGACACCACCGTCCATTTAGAGCCAGACACCTCCGTCCATGTAGAGCCAGACACCTCCGTCCATGTAGAGCCAGACACCTCCATCCATGTAGAGCCAGACACCTCCATCCATGTAGAGCCAGACTCCCCCGTCCGTGTAGAGGCAGACACCTCCGTCCATGTAGAGCCAGACACAACCGTCCATGTAGAGCCAGACATCTCCGTCCATGTAGAGCCAGACACCTCCGTCCATGTGGAGCCAGACACCACCGTCCATGTAGAGCCAGAAACCACCGTCCATGTAGAGCCAGACACCCCCGTCCATGTAGAGCCAGACACACCCGTCTATGTAGAGTCAGACACCACCGTCCATGTAGAGCCAGAAACCACCGTCCACGTAGAGCCAGACACCCCCGTCCATGTAGACCCAGACACCACCGTCCATGTAGAGCAAGAAACCACCGTCCATTTAGAGCCAGACACCTCCGTCCATGTAGAGCCAGACACCTCCGTCCATGTAGAGCCAGAAACCTCCGTCCCTGTAGAGCCAGACACCCCCGTCCGTGTAGAGCCAGACACCCCCGTCCGTGTAGAGCCAGACACCACCGTCCATGTAGAGCCAGAAACCACCGTCCATGTAGAGCCAGACACCTCCGTCCATGTAGAGCCAGACACCCCCGTCCATGTAGAGCCAGACACCTCCGTCCGTGTAGAGCCAGACACCCCCGTCCATGTAGAGCCAGACACCTCCCTCCATGTAGAGCCAGACACCTCCGTCCATGTAGAGCCAGACACCACCGTCCATGTAGAGCCAGAAACCACCGTCCATTTAGAGCCAGACACCTCCGTCCATGTAGAGTCAGACACCACCGTCCATGTAGAGCCAGACAGCACCGTCCATGTAGAACCAGACAGCACCGTCCATGTAGAGCCAGACACCTCCTTCCATGTAGAGCCAGACACCTCCGTCCATGTAGAGCCAGACACCACCGTCCATTTAGAGCCAGACACCTCCGTCCATGTAGAGCCAGACACCTCCGTCCGTGTAGAGGCAGACACCTCCGTCCATGTAGAGCCAGACACAACCGTCCATGTACAGCCAGACATCTCCGTCCATGTAGAGCCAGACACCTCCGTCCGTGTAGAGGCAGACACCTCCGTCCATGTAGAGCCAGACACCACCGTCCATTTAGAGCCAGACACCTCCATCCATGTAGAGCCAGACACCCCCGTCCGTGTAGAGGCAGACACCTCCGTCCATGTAGAGCCAGACACAACCGTCCATGTAGAGCCAGACATCTCCGTCCATGTAGAGCCAGACACCTCCGTCCATGTAGAGCCAGACACCACCGTCCATGTAGAGCCAGAAACCACCGTCCATGTAGAGCCAGACACCCCCGTCCATGTAGAGCCAGACACACCCGTCTATGTAGAGTCAGACACCCCCGTCCATGTAGACCCAGACACCACCGTCCATGTAGAGCAAGAAACCACCGTCCATTTAGAGCCAGACACCTCCGTCCATGTAGAGCCAGACACCTCCGTCCATGTAGAGCCAGACGCCCCCGTCCATTTAGAGCCAGACACCTCCGTCCATGTAGAGCCAGACACCTCCGTCCATGTAGAGCCAGACACCCCCGCCCATGTAGAGCCAGACACCCCCGTCCATGTAGAGCCAGACACCCCCGCCCATGTAGAGCCAGACACCACCGTCCATTTAGAGCCAGACACTTCCATCCATGTAGAGCCAGACACCTCCGTCCATGTAGAGCCATACACCTCCGTCCATGTAGAGCCAGACACCTCCGTCCATTTAGAGCCAGACACCTCCGTCCATTTAGAGCCGGACACCTCCATCCATGTAGAGCCAGACACCTCCGTCCATGTAGAGCCAAACACCTCCGTCCATGTAGAGCCAGACACCTCCGTCCATGTAGAGCCAGACACCACCGTCCATGTAGAGCCAGACAGCACCGTCCATGTAGAGTCAGACACCACCGTCCATGTAGAGCCAGACAGCACCGTTCATGTAGAGCCAGACACCACCGTCCATGTAGAGCCAGACACCTCCGTCCATGTAGAGCCAGACAGCACCGTCCATGTAGGGCCAGACACCTCCGTCCGTGTAGAGCCAGACACCACCGTCCATGTAGAGCCAGACAGCACCGTCCATGTAGAGCCAGACACCACCGTCCATGTAGAGCCAGACACCCCCGTCCATGTAGAGCCAGACACCTCCGTCCATTTAGAGCCAGACACCTCCGTCCATGTAGAGCCAGACACCTCCGTCCATGTAGAGCCAGACACCTCCATCCATGTAGAGCCAGACACCTCCGTCCATGTAGAGCCAGACACCTCCGTCCATGTAGAGCCAGACACCTCCGTCCATTTAGAGCCAGACACCTCCGTCCATTTAGAGCCGGACACCTTCATCCATGTAGAGCCAGACACCTCCGTCCATGTAGAGCCAGACACCTCCATCCATGTAGAGCCAGACACCACCGTCCATGTAGAGCCAGACAGCACCGTCCATGTAGAGTCAGACACCACCGTCCATGTAGAGCCAGACAGCACCGTCCATGTAGAGCCAGACACCACCGTCCATGTAGAGCCAGACACCTCCGTCCATGTAGAGCCAGACAGCACCGTCCATGTAGGGCCAGACACCTCCGTCCGTGTAGAGCCAGACACCACCGTCCATGTAGAGCCAGACAGCACCGTCCATGTAGAGCCAGACACCACCGTCCATGTAGAGCCAGACACCCCCGTCCATGTAGAGCCAGACACCTCCGTCCATGTAGAGCCAAACACCCCCATCCACGTAGAGACAGACACCCCCGTCCATGTAGAGCCAGACACCCCCGCCCAAGTAGAGCCAGACACCACCGTCCATTTAGAGCCAGACACCTCCGTCCATGTAGAGCCAGACACCTCCGTCCATGTAGAGCCAGACACCTCCATCCATGTAGAGCCAGACACCTCCATCCATGTAGAGCCAGACTCCCCCGTCCGTGTAGAGGCAGACACCTCCGTCCATGTAGAGCCAGACACAACCGTCCATGTAGAGCCAGACATCTCCGTCCATGTAGAGCCAGACACCTCCGTCCATGTGGAGCCAGACACCACCGTCCATGTAGAGCCAGAAACCACCGTCCATGTAGAGCCAGACACCCCCGTCCATGTAGAGCCAGACACACCCGTCTATGTAGAGTCAGACACCACCGTCCATGTAGAGCCAGAAACCACCGTCCACGTAGAGCCAGACACCCCCGTCCATGTAGACCCAGACACCACCGTCCATGTAGAGCAAGAAACCACCGTCCATTTAGAGCCAGACACCTCCGTCCATGTAGAGCCAGACACCTCCGTCCATGTAGAGCCAGAAACCTCCGTCCCTGTAGAGCCAGACACCCCCGTCCGTGTAGAGCCAGACACCCCCGTCCGTGTAGAGCCAGACACCACCGTCCATGTAGAGCCAGAAACCACCGTCCATGTAGAGCCAGACACCTCCGTCCATGTAGAGCCAGACACCCCCGTCCATGTAGAGCCAGACACCTCCGTCCGTGTAGAGCCAGACACCCCCGTCCATGTAGAGCCAGACACCTCCCTCCATGTAGAGCCAGACACCTCCGTCCATGTAGAGCCAGACACCACCGTCCATGTAGAGCCAGAAACCACCGTCCATTTAGAGCCAGACACCTCCGTCCATGTAGAGTCAGACACCACCGTCCATGTAGAGCCAGACAGCACCGTCCATGTAGAACCAGACAGCACCGTCCATGTAGAGCCAGACACCTCCTTCCATGTAGAGCCAGACACCTCCGTCCATGTAGAGCCAGACACCACCGTCCATTTAGAGCCAGACACCTCCGTCCATGTAGAGCCAGACACCTCCGTCCGTGTAGAGGCAGACACCTCCGTCCATGTAGAGCCAGACACAACCGTCCATGTACAGCCAGACATCTCCGTCCATGTAGAGCCAGACACCTCCGTCCGTGTAGAGGCAGACACCTCCGTCCATGTAGAGCCAGACACCACCGTCCATTTAGAGCCAGACACCTCCATCCATGTAGAGCCAGACACCCCCGTCCGTGTAGAGGCAGACACCTCCGTCCATGTAGAGCCAGACACAACCGTCCATGTAGAGCCAGACATCTCCGTCCATGTAGAGCCAGACACCTCCGTCCATGTAGAGCCAGACACCACCGTCCATGTAGAGCCAGAAACCACCGTCCATGTAGAGCCAGACACCCCCGTCCATGTAGAGCCAGACACACCCGTCTATGTAGAGTCAGACACCCCCGTCCATGTAGACCCAGACACCACCGTCCATGTAGAGCAAGAAACCACCGTCCATTTAGAGCCAGACACCTCCGTCCATGTAGAGCCAGACACCTCCGTCCATGTAGAGCCAGACGCCCCCGTCCATTTAGAGCCAGACACCTCCGTCCATGTAGAGCCAGACACCTCCGTCCATGTAGAGCCAGACACCCCCGCCCATGTAGAGCCAGACACCCCCGTCCATGTAGAGCCAGACACCCCCGCCCATGTAGAGCCAGACACCACCGTCCATTTAGAGCCAGACACTTCCATCCATGTAGAGCCAGACACCTCCGTCCATGTAGAGCCATACACCTCCGTCCATGTAGAGCCAGACACCTCCGTCCATTTAGAGCCAGACACCTCCGTCCATTTAGAGCCGGACACCTCCATCCATGTAGAGCCAGACACCTCCGTCCATGTAGAGCCAAACACCTCCGTCCATGTAGAGCCAGACACCTCCGTCCATGTAGAGCCAGACACCACCGTCCATGTAGAGCCAGACAGCACCGTCCATGTAGAGTCAGACACCACCGTCCATGTAGAGCCAGACAGCACCGTTCATGTAGAGCCAGACACCACCGTCCATGTAGAGCCAGACACCTCCGTCCATGTAGAGCCAGACAGCACCGTCCATGTAGGGCCAGACACCTCCGTCCGTGTAGAGCCAGACACCACCGTCCATGTAGAGCCAGACAGCACCGTCCATGTAGAGCCAGACACCACCGTCCATGTAGAGCCAGACACCCCCGTCCATGTAGAGCCAGACACCTCCGTCCATTTAGAGCCAGACACCTCCGTCCATGTAGAGCCAGACACCTCCGTCCATGTAGAGCCAGACACCTCCATCCATGTAGAGCCAGACACCTCCATCCATGTAGAGCCAGACACCCCCGTCCGTGTAGAGGCAGACACCTCCGTCCATGTAAAGCCAGACACAACCGTCCATGTAGAGCCAGACATCTCCGTCCATGTAGAGCCAGACACCTCCGTCCATGTGGAGCCAGACACCACCGTCCATGTAGAGCCAGAAACCACCGTCCATGTAGAGCCAGACACCCCCGTCCATGTAGAGCCAGACACACCCGTCTATGTAGAGTCAGACACCACCGTCCATGTAGAGCCAGAAACCACCGTCCACGTAGAGCCAGACACCCCCGTCCATGTAGACCCAGACACCACCGTCCATGTAGAGCAAGAAACCACCGTCCATTTAGAGCCAGACACCTCCGTCCATGTAGAGCCAGACACCACCGTCCGTGTAGAGACAGACACCACCATCCGTGTAGAGCAAGACACCACCGTCCATGTAGAGCCAGACAGCACCGTCCATGTAGAGCCAGACACCACCGTCCATGTAGAGCCAGACACCACCGTCTATGTAGAGCCTGACAGCACCGTCCATGTAGAGCCAGACACCACCGTCCATGTAGAGCCAGACAGCACCGTCCATGTAGAGCCAGACACCACCATCCATGAAGAGTCAGACACCACCGTCCATGTAGAGCCAGTCACCTCCATCCATGTATAGTCAGACACCACCGTCCATGTAGAGCAAGACAGCACCGTCCATGTAGAGTCAGACACCACCGTCCATGTAGAGCCAGACAGCACCGTCCATGTAGAGCCAGACACCACCGTCCATGTAGAGCCAGACACCACCGTCTATGTAGAGACAGACAGCACCGTCCATGTAGAGCCAGACACCACCGTCCATGTAGAGTCAGACACCACCGTCTATGTAGAGCCAGACACCTCCGTCCATGTAGAGCCAGACAGCACCGTCCATGTAGAGCCAGACACCACCGTCCATGTAGAGCCAGACACCACCGTCCATGTAGAGCCAGACACCACCGTCCGTGTAGAGACAGACACCACCATCCGTGTAGAGCCAGACACCACCGTCTATGTAGAGCCAGACACCACCGTCCATGTAGAGCCAGACAGCACCGTCCATGTAGAGCCAGACACCTCCGTCCGTGTAGAGCCAGACACCACCGTCCATGTAGAGCCAGACAGCACCGTCCATGTAGAGCCAGACACCACCGTCCATGTAGAGCCAGACACCCCCGTCCATGTAGAGCCAGACACCTCCGTCCATGTAGAGCCAGACACCCCCGTCCATGTAGAGACAGACACCCCCGTCCATGTAGAGCCAGACACCCCCGCCCAAGTAGAGCAAGACACCACCGTCCATTTAGAGCCAGACACCTCCATCCATGTAGAGCCAGACACCTCCATCCATGTAGAGCCAGACACCACCGTCCATGTAGAGCCAGACACCTCCATCCATGTAGAGTCAGACACCACCGTCCATGTAGAGCCAGACAGCACCGTCCATGTAGAGTCAGACACCACCGTCCATGTAGAGCCAGACAGCACCGTCCATGTAGAGCCAGACACCACCGTCCATGTAGAGCCAGACACCTCCGTCCATGTAGAGCCAGACAGCACCGTCCATGTAGGGCCAGACACCTCCGTCCGTGTAGAGCCAGACACCACCGTCCATGTAGAGCCACACAGCACCGTCCATGTAGAGCCAGACACCACCGTCCATGTAGAGCCAGACACCCCCGTCCATGTAGAGCCAGACACCTCCGTCCATGTAGAGCCAGACACCCCCGTCCACGTAGAGACAGACACCCCCGTCCATGTAGAGCCAGACACCCCTGCCCAAGTAGAGCCAGACACCACCGTCCATTTAGAGCCAGACACCTCCGTCCATGTAGAGCCAGACACCTCCATCCATGTAGAGCCAGACACCTCCATCCATGTAGAGCCAGACACCACCGTCCATGTATAGTCAGACCCCACCTTCCATGTAGAGCCAGACACCTCCGTACATGTAGAGCCAGACACCCCCGTCCGTGTAGAGCCAGACACCTCCGTCCATGTAGAGCCAGACACCACCGTCCATGTAGAGCCAGTCATCTCCGTCCATGTAGAGCCAGACACCTCCGTCCATGTAGAGCCAGACACCACCGTCCATGTAGAGCCAGAAACCACCGTCCATGTAGAGCCAGACACCCCCGTCCATGTAGAGCCAGACACCCCCGTCTATGTAGAGCCAGACACCACCGTCCATGTAGAGCCAGAAACCACCGTCCACGTAGAGCCAGACACCCCCGTCCATGTAGACCCAGACACCACCGTCCATGTAGAGCAAGAAACCACCGTCCATTTAGAGCCAGACACCTCCGTCCATGTAGAGCCAGACACCTCCGTCCATGTAGAGCCAGACACCTCCATCCATGTAGAGCCAGACACCCCCGTCCGTGTAGAGCCAGACACCCCCGTCCGTGTAGAGCCAGACACCACCGTCCATGTAGAGCCAGACACCTCCGTCCATGTAGAGCCAGACACCCCCGTCCATGTAGAGCCAGACACCTCCGTCCGTGTAGAGCCAGACACCCCCGTCCATGTAGAGCCAGACACCTCCCTCCATGTAGAGCCAGACACCTCCGTCCATGTAGAGCCAGACACCACCGTCCATGTAGAGCCAGAAACCACCGTCCATTTAGAGCCAGACACCTCCGTCCATGTAGAGTCAGACACCACCGTCCATGTAGAGCCAGACAGCACCGTCCATGTAGAACCAGACAGCACCGTCCATGTAGAGCCAGACACCTCCGTCCATGTAGAGCCAGACACCTCCGTCCATGTAGAGCCAGACACCACCGTCCATGTAGAGCCAGACACCACTGTCCTTGTAGAGCCAGACACCACCGTCCGTGTAGAGACAGACACCACCATCCGTGTAGAGCAAGACACCACCGTCCATGTAGAGCTAGACAGCACCGTCCATGTAGAGCCAGACACCACCGTCCATGTAGAGCCAGACACCACCGTCTATGTAGAGCCTGACAGCACCGTCCATGTAGAGCCAGACACCACCGTCCATGTAGAGCCAGACAGCACCGTCCATGTAGAGCCAGACACCACCATCCATGAAGAGTCAGACACCACCGTCCATGTAGAGCCAGTCACCTCCATCCATGTATAGTCAGACACCACCGTCCATGTAGAGCCAAACAGCACCGTCCATGTAGAGTCAGACACCACCGTCCATGTAGAGCCAGACAGCACCGTCCATGTAGAGCCAGACACCACCGTCCATGTAGAGCCAGACACCACCGTCTATGTAGAGCCAGACAGCACCGTCCATGTAGAGCCAGACACCACCGTCCATGTAGAGTCAGACACCACCGTCTTTGTAGAGCCAGACAGCACCGTCCATGTAGAGCCAGACACCTCCGTCCATGTAGAGCCAGACACCACCGTCCATGTAGAGCCAGACACCACCGTCCATGTAGAGCCAGACACCACCGTCCATGTAGAGCCAGACACCACCGTCCGTGTAGAGACAGACACCACCATCCGTGTAGAGCCAGACACCACCGTCCGTGTAGAGCCAGACAGCACCGTCCATGTAGAGCCAGACACCACCGTCCATGTAGAGCCAGACACCTCCGTCCATGTAGAGCCAGACACCCCCGTCCGTGTAGAGCCAGACACCCCCGTCCGTGTAGAGCCAGACACCACCGTCCATGTAGAGCCAGACACCTCCGTCCATATAGAGCCAGACACCTCCGTCCATTTAGAGCGAGACACCTCCGTCCATTTAGAGCCAGACACCTCCATCCATGTAGAGCCAGACACCTCCGTCCATGTAGAGCCAGACACCTCCGTCCATGTAGAGCCAGACACCTCCATCCATGTAGAGCCAGACACCACCGTCCATGTAGAGCCAGATACCTCCGTCCATGTAGAGCCAGACACCTCCATCCATGTAGAGCCAGACAGCACCACTCCAGGTAGAGCCAGACACCTCCGTCCATGTAGAGCCAGACACCTCCGTCCATGTAGAGCCAGACAGCACCGTCCATGTAGAGCCAGACACCTCCGTCCATGTAGAGCCAGACACCACCGTCCATGTAGAGCCAGACAGCACCGTCCATGTAGAGCCAGACACCACCGTCCATGTAGAGCCAGACACCTCCGTCCATGTAGAGCCAGACAGCACCGTCCATGTAGAGCCAGACACCACCGTCCATGTAGAGCCAGACACCTCCATCCATGTAGAGTCAGACACCACCGTCCATGTAGAGCCAGACAGCACCGTCCATGTAGAGTCAGACACCAACGTCCATGTAGAGCCAGACAGCACCGTCCATGTAGAGCCAGACACCACCGTCCATGTAGAGCCAGACACCTCCGTCCATGTAGAGCCAGACAGCACCGTCCATGTAGGGCCAGACACCTCCGTCCGTGTAGAGCCAGACACCACCGTCCATGTAGAGCCACACAGCACCGTCCATGTAGAGCCAGACACCACCGTCCATGTAGAGCCAGACACCCCCGTCCATGTAGAGCCAGACACCTCCGTCCATGTAGAGCCAGACACCCCCGTCCACGTAGAGACAGACACCCCCGTCCATGTAGAGCCAGACACCCCTGCCCAAGTAGAGCCAGACACCACCGTCCATTTAGAGCCAGACACCTCCGTCCATGTAGAGCCAGACACCTCCGTCCATGTAGAGCCAGACACTTCCATCCATGTAGAGCCAGACACCTCCATCCATGTAGAGCCAGACACCACCGTCCATGTAGAGTCAGACACCACCTTCCATGTAGAGCCAGACACCTCCGTACATGTAGAGCCAGACACCCCCGTCCGTGTAGAGCCAGACACCTCCGTCCATGTAGAGCCAGACACCACCGTCCATGTAGAGCCAGACATCTCCGTCCATGTAGAGCCAGACACCTCCGTCCATGTAGAGCCAGACACCACCGTCCATGTAGAGCCAGAAACCACCGTCCATGTAGAGCCAGACACCCCCGTCCATGTAGAGCCAGACACCCCCGTCTATGTAGAGCCAGACACCACCGTCCATGTAGAGCCAGAAACCACCGTCCACGTAGAGCAAGAAACCACCGTCCATGTAGAGCCAGAAACCACCGTCCATGTAGAGCCAGACACCCCCGTCCATGTAGACCCAGACACCACCGTCCATGTAGAGCAAGAAACCACCGTCCATTTAGAGCCAGACACCTCCGTCCATGTAGAGCCAGACACCTCCGTCCATGTAGAGCCAGACACCTCCGTCCATGTAGAGCCAGACACCCCCGTCCGTGTAGAGCCAGACACCCCCGTCCGTGTAGAGCCAGACACCACCGTCCATGTAGAGCCAGAAACCACCGTCCATGTAGAGCCAGACACCTCCGTCCATGTAGAGCCAGACACCCCCGTCCATGTAGAGCCAGACACCTCCGTCCGTGTAGAGCCAGACACCCCCGTCCATGTAGAGCCAGACACCTCCCTCCATGTAGAGCCAGACACCTCCGTCCATGTAGAGCCAGACACCACCGTCCATATAGAGCCAGAAACCACCGTCCATTTAGAGCCAGACACCTCCGTCCATGTAGAGTCAGACACCACCGTCCATGTAGAGCCAGACAGCACCGTCCATGTAGAACCAGACAGCACCGTCCATGTAGAGCCAGACACCACCGTC
>NC_079223.1:51944064-52029064 GCF_029633865.1 Lampris incognitus | reverse complement strand
AGCTGATTTATCCTCATGTTGGTTTGTTTTATAGCTGATTTATCCTCATGTTGGTTTGCTTTATAGCCTGATTTATCCTCATAATTGTTTGTTTTATAGCTGATTTATCCTCATGTTGGTTTGTTTTATAGCTGATTTATTCTCATGTTGGTTTGTTATATAGTCTGATTTATCTTCATGTTGGTTTGTTTTATAGCTGATTTATCCTCATGTTGGTCTGTTTTATAGCTGATTTATCCTCATCTTTGTTTGTTTTATAGCTGATTTATCCTCATGTTGGTTTGTTTTATAGCCTGATTTATCCTCATGTTTATTTGTTTTATAGCTGATTTATCCTCATGTGTGTTTGTTTTATAGCTGATTTATCCTCATGTTTGTTTGTTTTATAGTCTGATTTATCCTCATGTTGGTTTGTTTTATATCCAATTTATCCTCATGTTTGTTTGTTTGTTTTATAGCCTGATTTATCCTGATGTTGGTTTGTTTTATAGTCTGATTTATCCTCATGTTTGTTTGTTTTATAATCTGATTTATCCTCATGTTTGTTTGTTTTATAGTCTGATTTATCCTCATGTTGGTTTGTCTTATAGCTGATTTATCCTCATGTTTATTTGTTTTATAGCTGATTTATCCTCATGTTGGTTTGTCTTATAGCTGATTTATCCTCATGTTTGTTTGTTTTATAGTCTGATTTATCCTCATGTTTGTTTGTTTTATAGCCTGATTTATCCTCATGTTGGTTTGTTTTATAGTCTGATTTATTCTCATGTTTGTTTGTTTTATAGGCTGATTTATCCTCATGTTGGTTTGTTTTATAGCCTGATTTATCCTCATGTTGGTTTGTTTTATAGCTGATTTATCCTCATGTTGGTTTGTTTTATAGCTGATCTATCCTCATTATTGTTTGTTTAATAGCTGATTTATCCTCATGTTGGTTTGTTTTATAGCTGATTTATCCTCATGTTGGTTTGTTTTATAGCCTGATTTATCCTCATAATTGTTTGTTTTATAGCTGATTTATCCTCATGTTGGTTTGTTTTATAGCTGATTTATTCTCATGTTGGTTTGTTATAAAATCTGATTTATCCTCATGTTTGTTTGTTTTATAGTCTGATTTATCCTCATGTTTGTTTGTGTTATAGTCTGATTTATCCTCATGTTGGTTTATTTTATAGCTGATTTATCCTCATGTTGGTTTGTTTTATAGCTGATTTATCCTCATGTTTGTTTGTTTTATAGCCTGATTTATCCTCATGTTTGTTTGTTTTATAGCTGATTTATCCTCATGTTGGAATGTTTTATAGCTGATTTATCCTCATGTTTGTTTGTTTTATAGCTGATTTATCCTCATGTTGGTTTGTTTATAGCTGATTTATCCTCATGTTGGTCTGTTTTATAGCTGATTTATCCTCATCTTTGTTTGTTTTATAGCTGATTTATCCTCATGTTGGTTTGTTTTATAGCCTGATTTATCCTCATGTTTATTTGTTTTATAGCTGATTTATCCTCATGTTGGTTTGTTTTATAGCCTGATTTATCCTCATGTTTGTTTGTGTTATAGCTGATTTATCCTCATGTTTGTTTGTTTTATAGCTGATTTATCCTCATGTTTGTTTGCTTTATAGCTGATTTATCCTCATGTTTGTTTGTTTTATTGCCTGATTTATCCTCATCTTTGTTTGTTTTATAGCTGATTTATCCTCATGTTGGTTTGTTTTATAGCCTGATTTATCCTCATGTTTATTTGTTTTATAGCTGATTTATCCTCATGTTGGTTTGTTTTATAGCTGATTTATCCTCATGTTTGTTTGTTTTATAGCCTGATTTATCCTCATGTTTGTTTGTTTTATAGCTGATTTATCCTCATGTTTGTTTGTTTTATAGCTGATTTATCCTCATGTTTGTTTGTTTTATAGTCTGATTCCTCAAGTTTGTTTGTTTTATAGTCTGATTCCTCATGTTTGTTTGTTTTATAGTCTGATTCCTCATGTTTATTTGTTTTATAGCTGATTTATCCTCATGTTGGTTTGTTTTATAGCTGATCTATCCTCATTATTGTTTGTTAGTAGCTGATTTATCCTCATGTTTGTTTGCTTTATAGCTGATTTATCCTCATGTTTGTTTGTTTTATAGCTGATTTATCCTCATGTTCGTTTGTTTTATAGCTGATTTATCTTCATTTTTGTTTGTTTTATAGTCTGATTTATCCTCATGTTAGTTTTTTTATAGCTGATTTATCCTCATGTTTGTTTGTTTTATAGCTGATTTATCCTCATGTTTGTTTGTTTAATAGCTGATTTATCCTCATGTTGGTTTGTTTTATAGCTGATCTATCCTCATTTTTGTTTGTTTTATAGTCTGATTTATCCTCATGTTAGTTTTTTTATAGCTGATTTATCCTCATATTTGTTTGTTTTATAGCCTGATTTATCCTCATGTTTGTTTGCTTTATAGCTGATTTATCCTCATGTTTGTTTGTTTTATAGTCTGATTTATCATTCTGTTTGTTTGATTTATAGTCTGATTTATCCTCATGTTTGTTTGCTTTATAGCTGATTTATCCTCATGTTTGTTTGTTTTATAGCTGATTTATCCTCATGTTGGTTTGTTTTATAGCTGATTTATCCTCATGTTTGTTTGTTTTATAGCTGATTTATCCTCATGTTGGTTTGTTTTATAGCTGATTTATCCTCATGTTTGTTTGTTTTATAGCCTGATTTATTCTCATGTTTGTTTGTTTTATAGCTGATTTATCCTCATGTTTGTTTGTTTTATAGCCTGATTTATCCTCATGTTTGTTTGTTTTATAGCTGATTTATCCTCATGTTTGTTTGCTTTATAGCTGATTTATCCTCATGTTTGTTTGTTTTATAGTCTGATTTATCCTCATGTTTGTTTGCTTTATAGCTGATTTATCCTCATGTTTGTTTGTTTTATAGTCTGATTCCTCATGTTTGTTTGTTTTATAGTCTGATTCCTCATGTTTGTTTGTTTTATAGCTGATTCCTCATGTTTGTTTGTTCTATAGTCTGATTTATCCTCATGTTTGTTTGTTTTATAGCTGATTTATCTTCATTTTTGTTTGTTTTATAGTCTGATTTATCCTCATGTTGGTTTTTTTATAGCTGATTTATCCTCATGTTTGTTTGTTTTATAGCCTGATTTATCCTCATGTTTGTTTGCTTTATAGCTGATTTATCCTCATGTTTGTTTGTTTTATAGCTGATTTATCCTCATTTTGGTTTGTTTTATAGCTGATCTATCCTCATTTTTGTTTGTTTTATAGCTGATTTATCCTCATGTTGGTTTGTTTTATAGCTGATTTATCCTCATGTTGGTTTGTTTTATAGCCTGATTTATCCTCTTAATTGTTTGTTTTATAGCTGATTTATCCTCATGTTGGTTTGTTTTATAGCTGATTTATTCTCATGTTGGTTTGTTATATAGTCTGATTTATCCTCATGTTTGTTTGTTTTATAGTCTGATTTATCCTCATGTTTGTTTGTGTTATAGTCTGATTTATCCTCATGTTTGTTTATTTTATAGCTGATTTATCCTCATGTTGGTTTGTTTTATAGCTGATTTATCCTCATGTTTGTTTGTTTTATAGCTGATTTATCCTCATGTTTGTTTGTTTTATAGCCTGATTTATCCTCATGTTTATTTGTTTTATAGCTGATTTATCCTCATGTTGGTTTGTTTTATAGCCTGATTTATCCTCATGTTTGTTTGTGTTATAGCTGATTTATCCTCATGTTTGTTTGTTTTATAGCTGATTTATCCTCATGTTTGTTTGCTTTATAGCTGATTTATCCTCATGTTTGTTTGTTTTATTGCCTGATTTATCCTCATCTTTGTTTGTTTTATAGCTGATTTATCCTCATGTTGGTTTGTTTTATAGCCTGATTTATCCTCATGTTTATTTGTTTTATAGCTGATTTATCCTCATGTTGGTTTGTTTTATAGCTGATTTATCCTCATGTTTGTTTGTTTTATAGCCTGATTTATCCTCATGTTTGTTTGTTTTATAGCTGATTTATCCTCATGTTTGTTTGTTTTATAGCTGATTTATCCTCATGTTTGTTTGTTTTATAGTCTGATTCCTCAAGTTTGTTTGTTTTATAGTCTGATTCCTCATGTTTGTTTGTTTTATAGTCTGATTCCTCATGTTTATTTGTTTTATAGCTGATTTATCCTCATGTTGGTTTGTTTTATAGCTGATCTATCCTCATTATTGTTTGTTAGTAGCTGATTTATCCTCATGTTTGTTTGCTTTATAGCTGATTTATCCTCATGTTTGTTTGTTTTATAGCTGATTTATCCTCATGTTGGTTTGTTTTATAGCTGATTTATCTTCATTTTTGTTTGTTTTATAGTCTGATTTATCCTCATGTTAGTTTTTTTATAGCTGATTTATCCTCATGTTTGTTTGTTTTATAGCTGATTTATCCTCATGTTTGTTTGTTTAATAGCTGATTTATCCTCATGTTGGTTTGTTTTATAGCTGATCTATCCTCATTTTTGTTTGTTTTATAGTCTGATTTATCCTCATGTTAGTTTTTTTATAGCTGATTTATCCTCATATTTGTTTGTTTTATAGCCTGATTTATCCTCATGTTTGTTTGCTTTATAGCTGATTTATCCTCATGTTTGTTTGTTTTATAGTCTGATTTATCATTCTGTTTGTTTGATTTATAGTCTGATTTATCCTCATGTTTGTTTGCTTTATAGCTGATTTATCCTCATGTTTGTTTGTTTTATAGCTGATTTATCCTCATGTTGGTTTGTTTTATAGCTGATTTATCCTCATGTTTGTTTGTTTTATAGCTGATTTATCCTCATGTTGGTTTGTTTTATAGCTGATTTATCCTCATGTTTGTTTGTTTTATAGCCTGATTTATTCTCATGTTTGTTTGTTTTATAGCTGATTTATCCTCATGTTTGTTTGTTTTATAGCCTGATTTATCCTCATGTTTGTTTGTTTTATAGCTGATTTATCCTCATGTTTGTTTGCTTTATAGCTGATTTATCCTCATGTTTGTTTGTTTTATAGTCTGATTTATCCTCATGTTTGTTTGCTTTATAGCTGATTTATCCTCATGTTTGTTTGTTTTATAGTCTGATTCCTCATGTTTGTTTGTTTTATAGTCTGATTCCTCATGTTTGTTTGTTTTATAGCTGATTCCTCATGTTTGTTTGTTCTATAGTCTGATTTATCCTCATGTTTGTTTGTTTTATAGCTGATTTATCTTCATTTTTGTTTGTTTTATAGTCTGATTTATCCTCATGTTGGTTTTTTTATAGCTGATTTATCCTCATGTTTGTTTGTTTTATAGCCTGATTTATCCTCATGTTTGTTTGCTTTATAGCTGATTTATCCTCATGTTTGTTTGTTTTATAGCTGATTTATCCTCATTTTGGTTTGTTTTATAGCTGATCTATCCTCATTTTTGTTTGTTTTATAGCTGATTTATCCTCATGTTGGTTTGTTTTATAGCTGATTTATCCTCATGTTGGTTTGTTTTATAGCTGATCTATCCTCATTATTGTTTGTTTAATAGCTGATTTATCCTCATGTTGGTTTGTTTTATAGCTGATTTATCCTCATGTTGGTTTGTTTTATAGCTGATTTATTCTCATGTTGGTTTGTTATATAGTCTGATTTATCCTCATGTTTGTTTGTTTTATAGTCTGATTTATCCTCATGTTTGTTTGTGTTATAGTCTGATTTATCCTCATGTTTGTTTATTTTATAGCTGATTTATCCTCATGTTGGTTTGTTTTATAGCTGATTTATCCTCATGTTTGTTTGTTTTATAGCTGATTTATCCTCATGTTTGTTTGTTTTATAGTCTGATTTATCCTCATGTTTGTTTGTTTTATAGCTGATTTATCCTCATGTTGGTTTGTTTTATAGTCTGATTTATCCTCATGTTGGTTTGTTTTATATCCAATTTATCCTCATGTTTGTTTGTTTGTTTTATAGCCTGATTTATCCTGATGTTGGTTTGTTTTACAGTCTGATTTATCCTCATGTTTGTTTGTTTTATAGCCTGATTTATCCTCATGTTGGTTTGTTTTATAGTCTGATTTATCCTCATGTTTGTTTGTTTTATAGTCTGATTTATCCTCATGTTGGTTTGTTTTATAGCCTGATTTATCCTCATGTTGGTTTGT
Source organism: Lampris incognitus (assembly GCF_029633865.1). Classification (NCBI taxonomy): domain Eukaryota; kingdom Metazoa; phylum Chordata; class Actinopteri; order Lampriformes; family Lampridae; genus Lampris; species Lampris incognitus. The sequence continues at coordinate 52,022,887 of NC_079223.1, read as the reverse complement.
TTTATAGCTGATTTATCCTCATGTTGGTTTGTTTTATAGCTGATCTATCCTCATTATTGTTTGTTTAATAGCTGATTTATCCTCATGTTGGTTTGTTTTATAGCTGATTTATCCTCATGTTGGTTTGTTTTATAGCCTGATTTATCCTCATAATTGTTTGTTTTATAGCTGATTTATCCTCATGTTGGTTTGTTTTATAGCTGATTTATTCTCATGTTGGTTTGTTATATAGTCTGATTTATCCTCATGTTTGTTTGTTTTATAGTCTGATTTATCCTCATGTTTGTTTGTGTTATAGTCTGATTTATCCTCATGTTTGTTTATTTTATAGCTGATTTATCCTCATGTTGGTTTGTTTTATAGCTGATTTATCCTCATGTTTGTTTGTTTTATAGCCTGATTTATCCTCATAATTGTTTGTTTTATAGCACATTTATCCTCATGTTGGTTTGTTTTATAGCTGATTTATTCTCATGTTGGTTTGTTATATAATCTGATTTATCCTCATGTTTGTTTGTTTTATAGTCTGATTTATCCTCATGTTTGTTTGTGTTATAGTCTGATTTATCCTCATGTTTGTTTATTTTATAGCTGATTTATCCTCATGTTGGTTTGTTTTATAGCTGATTTATCCTCATGTTTGTTTGTTTTATAGCTGATTTATCCTCATGTTTGTTTGTTTTATAGTCTGATTTATCCTCATGTGTGTTTGTTTTATAGCTGATTTATCCTCATGTTTGTTTGTTTTATAGTCTGATTTATCCTCATGTTGGTTTGTTTTATATCCAATTTATCCTCATGTTTGTTTGTTTGTTTTATAGCCTGATTTATCCTGATGTTGGTTTGTTTTATAGTCTGATTTATCCTCATGTTTGTTTGTTTTATAATCTGATTTATCCTCATGTTTGTTTGTTTTATAGTCTGATTTATCCTCATGTTGGTTTGTCTTATAGCTGATTTATCCTCATGTTTGTTTGTTTTATAGTCTGATTTATCCTCATGTTTGTTTGTTTTATAGCCTGATTTATCCTCATGTTGGTTTGTTTTATAGTCTGATTTATTCTCATGTTTGTTTGTTTTATAGGCTGATTTATCCTCATGTTGGTTTGTTTTATAGCCTGATTTATCCTCATGTTGGTTTGTTTTATAGCTGATTTATCCTCATGTTGGTTTGTTTTATAGCTGATCTATCCTCATTATTGTTTGTTTAATAGCTGATTTATCCTCATGTTGGTTTGTTTTATAGCTGATTTATCCTCATGTTGGTTTGTTTTATAGCCTGATTTATCCTCATAATTGTTTGTTTTATAGCTGATTTATCCTCATGTTGGTTTGTTTTATAGCTGATTTATTCTCATGTTGGTTTGTTATATAGTCTGATTTATCTTCATGTTGGTTTGTTTTATAGCTGATTTATCCTCATGTTGGTCTGTTTTATAGCTGATTTATCCTCATCTTTGTTTGTTTTATAGCTGATTTATCCTCATGTTGGTTTGTTTTATAGCCTGATTTATCCTCATGTTTATTTGTTTTATAGCTGATTTATCCTCATGTGTGTTTGTTTTATAGCTGATTTATCCTCATGTTTGTTTGTTTTATAGTCTGATTTATCCTCATGTTGGTTTGTTTTATATCCAATTTATCCTCATGTTTGTTTGTTTGTTTTATAGCCTGATTTATCCTGATGTTGGTTTGTTTTATAGTCTGATTTATCCTCATGTTTGTTTGTTTTATAATCTGATTTATCCTCATGTTTGTTTGTTTTATAGTCTGATTTATCCTCATGTTGGTTTGTCTTATAGCTGATTTATCCTCATGTTTGTTTGTTTTATAGTCTGATTTATCCTCATGTTTGTTTGTTTTATAGCCTGATTTATCCTCATGTTGGTTTGTTTTATAGTCTGATTTATTCTCATGTTTGTTTGTTTTATAGGCTGATTTATCCTCATGTTGGTTTGTTTTATAGCCTGATTTATCCTCATGTTGGTTTGTTTTATAGCTGATTTATCCTCATGTTGGTTTGTTTTATAGCTGATCTATCCTCATTATTGTTTGTTTAATAGCTGATTTATCCTCATGTTGGTTTGTTTTATAGCTGATTTATCCTCATGTTGGTTTGTTTTATAGCCTGATTTATCCTCATAATTGTTTGTTTTATAGCTGATTTATCCTCATGTTGGTTTGTTTTATAGCTGATTTATTCTCATGTTGGTTTGTTATAAAATCTGATTTATCCTCATGTTTGTTTGTTTTATAGTCTGATTTATCCTCATGTTTGTTTGTGTTATAGTCTGATTTATCCTCATGTTGGTTTATTTTATAGCTGATTTATCCTCATGTTGGTTTGTTTTATAGCTGATTTATCCTCATGTTTGTTTGTTTTATAGCCTGATTTATCCTCATGTTTGTTTGTTTTATAGCTGATTTATCCTCATGTTGGAATGTTTTATAGCTGATTTATCCTCATATTGTTTGTTTTATAGCTGATTTATCCTCATGTTGGTTTGTTTTATAGCTGATTTATCCTCATGTTGGTCTGTTTTATAGCTGATTTATCCTCATCTTTGTTTGTTTTATAGCTGATTTATCCTCATGTTGGTTTGTTTTATAGCCTGATTTATCCTCATGTTTATTTGTTTTATAGCTGATTTATCCTCATGTTGGTTTGTTTTATAGCCTGATTTATCCTCATGTTTGTTTGTGTTATAGCTGATTTATCCTCATGTTTGTTTGTTTTATAGCTGATTTATCCTCATGTTTGTTTGCTTTATAGCTGATTTATCCTCATGTTTGTTTGTTTTATTGCCTGATTTATCCTCATCTTTGTTTGTTTTATAGCTGATTTATCCTCATGTTGGTTTGTTTTATAGCTGATCTATCCTCATTTTTGTTTGTTTTATAGCTGATTTATCCTCATGTTGGTTTGTTTTATAGCTGATTTATCCTCATGTTGGTTTGTTTTATAGCCTGATTTATCCTCTTAATTGTTTGTTTTATAGCTGATTTATCCTCATGTTGGTTTGTTTTATAGCTGATTTATTCTCATGTTGGTTTGTTATATAGTCTGATTTATCCTCATGTTTGTTTGTTTTATAGTCTGATTTATCCTCATGTTTGTTTGTGTTATAGTCTGATTTATCCTCATGTTTGTTTATTTTATAGCTGATTTATCCTCATGTTGGTTTGTTTTATAGCTGATTTATCCTCATGTTTGTTTGTTTTATAGCTGATTTATCCTCATGTTTGTTTGTTTGTTTTATAGCCTGATTTATCCTGATGTTGGTTTGTTTTACAGTCTGATTTATCCTCATGTTTGTTTGTTTTATAGCCTGATTTATCCTCATGTTGGTTTGTTTTATAGTCTGATTTATCCTCATGTTTGTTTGTTTTATAGTCTGATTTATCCTCATGTTGGTTTGTTTTATAGCCTGATTTATCCTCATGTTGGTTTGTTTTATAGCTGATTTATCCTCATGTTGGTTTGTTTTATAGCTGATCTATCCTCATTATTGTTTGTTTAATAGCTGATTTATCCTCATGTTGGTTTGTTTTATAGCTGATTTATCCTCATGTTGGTTTGTTTTATAGCTGATTTATCCTCATAATTGTTTGTTTTATAGCTGATTTATCCTCATGTTGGTTTGTTTTATAGCTGATTTATTCTCATGTTGGTTTGTTATATAGTCTGATTTATCCTCATGTTTGTTTGTTTTATAGTCTGATTTATCCTCATGTTTGTTTGTGTTATAGTCTGATTTATCCTCATGTTTGTTTATTTTATAGCTGATTTATCCTCATGTTGGTTTGTTTTATAGCTGATTTATCCTCATGTTTGTTTGTTTTATAGCCTGATTTATCCTCATAATTGTTTGTTTTATAGCACATTTATCCTCATGTTGGTTTGTTTTATAGCTGATTTATTCTCATGTTGGTTTGTTATATAATCTGATTTATCCTCATGTTTGTTTGTTTTATAGTCTGATTTATCCTCATGTTTGTTTGTGTTATAGTCTGATTTATCCTCATGTTTGTTTATTTTATAGCTGATTTATCCTCATGTTGGTTTGTTTTATAGCTGATTTATCCTCATGTTTGTTTGTTTTATAGCTGATTTATCCTCATGTTTGTTTGTTTTATAGTCTGATTTATCCTCATGTGTGTTTGTTTTATAGCTGATTTATCCTCATGTTTGTTTGTTTTATAGTCTGATTTATCCTCATGTTGGTTTGTTTTATATCCAATTTATCCTCATGTTTGTTTGTTTGTTTTATAGCCTGATTTATCCTGATGTTGGTTTGTTTTATAGTCTGATTTATCCTCATGTTTGTTTGTTTTATAATCTGATTTATCCTCATGTTTGTTTGTTTTATAGTCTGATTTATCCTCATGTTGGTTTGTCTTATAGCTGATTTATCCTCATGTTTGTTTGTTTTATAGTCTGATTTATCCTCATGTTTGTTTGTTTTATAGCCTGATTTATCCTCATGTTGGTTTGTTTTATAGTCTGATTTATTCTCATGTTTGTTTGTTTTATAGGCTGATTTATCCTCATGTTGGTTTGTTTTATAGCCTGATTTATCCTCATGTTGGTTTGTTTTATAGCTGATTTATCCTCATGTTGGTTTGTTTTATAGCTGATCTATCCTCATTATTGTTTGTTTAATAGCTGATTTATCCTCATGTTGGTTTGTTTTATAGCTGATTTATCCTCATGTTGGTTTGTTTTATAGCCTGATTTATCCTCATAATTGTTTGTTTTATAGCTGATTTATCCTCATGTTGGTTTGTTTTATAGCTGATTTATTCTCATGTTGGTTTGTTATATAGTCTGATTTATCTTCATGTTGGTTTGTTTTATAGCTGATTTATCCTCATGTTGGTCTGTTTTATAGCTGATTTATCCTCATCTTTGTTTGTTTTATAGCTGATTTATCCTCATGTTGGTTTGTTTTATAGCCTGATTTATCCTCATGTTTATTTGTTTTATAGCTGATTTATCCTCATGTGTGTTTGTTTTATAGCTGATTTATCCTCATGTTTGTTTGTTTTATAGTCTGATTTATCCTCATGTTGGTTTGTTTTATATCCAATTTATCCTCATGTTTGTTTGTTTGTTTTATAGCCTGATTTATCCTGATGTTGGTTTGTTTTATAGTCTGATTTATCCTCATGTTTGTTTGTTTTATAATCTGATTTATCCTCATGTTTGTTTGTTTTATAGTCTGATTTATCCTCATGTTGGTTTGTCTTATAGCTGATTTATCCTCATGTTTGTTTGTTTTATAGTCTGATTTATCCTCATGTTTGTTTGTTTTATAGCCTGATTTATCCTCATGTTGGTTTGTTTTATAGTCTGATTTATTCTCATGTTTGTTTGTTTTATAGGCTGATTTATCCTCATGTTGGTTTGTTTTATAGCCTGATTTATCCTCATGTTGGTTTGTTTTATAGCTGATTTATCCTCATGTTGGTTTGTTTTATAGCTGATCTATCCTCATTATTGTTTGTTTAATAGCTGATTTATCCTCATGTTGGTTTGTTTTATAGCTGATTTATCCTCATGTTGGTTTGTTTTATAGCCTGATTTATCCTCATAATTGTTTGTTTTATAGCTGATTTATCCTCATGTTGGTTTGTTTTATAGCTGATTTATTCTCATGTTGGTTTGTTATAAAATCTGATTTATCCTCATGTTTGTTTGTTTTATAGTCTGATTTATCCTCATGTTTGTTTGTGTTATAGTCTGATTTATCCTCATGTTGGTTTATTTTATAGCTGATTTATCCTCATGTTGGTTTGTTTTATAGCTGATTTATCCTCATGTTTGTTTGTTTTATAGCCTGATTTATCCTCATGTTTGTTTGTTTTATAGCTGATTTATCCTCATGTTGGAATGTTTTATAGCTGATTTATCCTCATATTGTTTGTTTTATAGCTGATTTATCCTCATGTTGGTTTGTTTTATAGCTGATTTATCCTCATGTTGGTCTGTTTTATAGCTGATTTATCCTCATCTTTGTTTGTTTTATAGCTGATTTATCCTCATGTTGGTTTGTTTTATAGCCTGATTTATCCTCATGTTTATTTGTTTTATAGCTGATTTATCCTCATGTTGGTTTGTTTTATAGCCTGATTTATCCTCATGTTTGTTTGTGTTATAGCTGATTTATCCTCATGTTTGTTTGTTTTATAGCTGATTTATCCTCATGTTTGTTTGCTTTATAGCTGATTTATCCTCATGTTTGTTTGTTTTATTGCCTGATTTATCCTCATCTTTGTTTGTTTTATAGCTGATTTATCCTCATGTTGGTTTGTTTTATAGCCTGATTTATCCTCATGTTTATTTGTTTTATAGCTGATTTATCCTCATGTTGGTTTGTTTTATAGCTGATTTATCCTCATGTTTGTTTGTTTTATAGCCTGATTTATCCTCATGTTTGTTTGTTTTATAGCTGATTTATCCTCATGTTGGAATGTTTTATAGCTGATTTATCCTCATATTGTTTGTTTTATAGCTGATTTATCCTCATGTTGATTTGTTTTATAGCTGATTTATCCTCATGTTGGTCTGTTTTATAGCTGATTTATCCTCATCTTTGTTTGTTTTATAGCTGATTTATCCTCATGTTGGTTTGTTTTATAGCCTGATTTATCCTCATGTTTATTTGTTTTATAGCTGATTTATCCTCATGTTGGTTTGTTTTATAGCCTGATTTATCCTCATGTTTGTTTGTGTTATAGCTGATTTATCCTCATGTTTGTTTGTTTTATAGCTGATTTATCCTCATGTTTGTTTGCTTTATAGCTGATTTATCCTCATGTTTGTTTGTTTTATTGCCTGATTTATCCTCATCTTTGTTTGTTTTATAGCTGATTTATCCTCATGTTGGTTTGTTTTATAGCCTGATTTATCCTCATGTTTATTTGTTTTATAGCTGATTTATCCTCATGTTGGTTTGTTTTATAGCTGATTTATCCTCATGTTTGTTTGTTTTATAGCCTGATTTATCCTCATGTTTGTTTGTTTTATAGCTGATTTATCCTCATGTTGGTTTGTTTTATAGCTGATTTATCCTCATGTTGGTTTGTTTTATAGCCTGATTTATCCTCATAATTGTTTGTTTTATAGCTGATTTATCCTCATGTTGGTTTGTTTTATAGCTGATTTATTCTCATGTTGGTTTGTTATAAAATCTGATTTATCCTCATGTTTGTTTGTTTTATAGTCTGATTTATCCTCATGTTTGTTTGTGTTATAGTCTGATTTATCCTCATGTTGGTTTATTTTATAGCTGATTTATCCTCATGTTGGTTTGTTTTATAGCTGATTTATCCTCATGTTTGTTTGTTTTATAGCCTGATTTATCCTCATGTTTGTTTGTTTTATAGCTGATTTATCCTCATGTTGGAATGTTTTATAGCTGATTTATCCTCATGTTTGTTTGTTTTATAGCTGATTTATCCTCATGTTGGTTTGTTTATAGCTGATTTATCCTCATGTTGGTCTGTTTTATAGCTGATTTATCCTCATCTTTGTTTGTTTTATAGCTGATTTATCCTCATGTTGGTTTGTTTTATAGCCTGATTTATCCTCATGTTTATTTGTTTTATAGCTGATTTATCCTCATGTTGGTTTGTTTTATAGCCTGATTTATCCTCATGTTTGTTTGTGTTATAGCTGATTTATCCTCATGTTTGTTTGTTTTATAGCTGATTTATCCTCATGTTTGTTTGCTTTATAGCTGATTTATCCTCATGTTTGTTTGTTTTATTGCCTGATTTATCCTCATCTTTGTTTGTTTTATAGCTGATTTATCCTCATGTTGGTTTGTTTTATAGCCTGATTTATCCTCATGTTTATTTGTTTTATAGCTGATTTATCCTCATGTTGGTTTGTTTTATAGCTGATTTATCCTCATGTTTGTTTGTTTTATAGCCTGATTTATCCTCATGTTTGTTTGTTTTATAGCTGATTTATCCTCATGTTTGTTTGTTTTATAGCTGATTTATCCTCATGTTTGTTTGTTTTATAGTCTGATTCCTCAAGTTTGTTTGTTTTATAGTCTGATTCCTCATGTTTGTTTGTTTTATAGTCTGATTCCTCATGTTTATTTGTTTTATAGCTGATTTATCCTCATGTTGGTTTGTTTTATAGCTGATCTATCCTCATTATTGTTTGTTAGTAGCTGATTTATCCTCATGTTTGTTTGCTTTATAGCTGATTTATCCTCATGTTTGTTTGTTTTATAGCTGATTTATCCTCATGTTCGTTTGTTTTATAGCTGATTTATCTTCATTTTTGTTTGTTTTATAGTCTGATTTATCCTCATGTTAGTTTTTTTATAGCTGATTTATCCTCATGTTTGTTTGTTTTATAGCTGATTTATCCTCATGTTTGTTTGTTTAATAGCTGATTTATCCTCATGTTGGTTTGTTTTATAGCTGATCTATCCTCATTTTTGTTTGTTTTATAGTCTGATTTATCCTCATGTTAGTTTTTTTATAGCTGATTTATCCTCATATTTGTTTGTTTTATAGCCTGATTTATCCTCATGTTTGTTTGCTTTATAGCTGATTTATCCTCATGTTTGTTTGTTTTATAGTCTGATTTATCATTCTGTTTGTTTGATTTATAGTCTGATTTATCCTCATGTTTGTTTGCTTTATAGCTGATTTATCCTCATGTTTGTTTGTTTTATAGCTGATTTATCCTCATGTTGGTTTGTTTTATAGCTGATTTATCCTCATGTTTGTTTGTTTTATAGCTGATTTATCCTCATGTTGGTTTGTTTTATAGCTGATTTATCCTCATGTTTGTTTGTTTTATAGCCTGATTTATTCTCATGTTTGTTTGTTTTATAGCTGATTTATCCTCATGTTTGTTTGTTTTATAGCCTGATTTATCCTCATGTTTGTTTGTTTTATAGCTGATTTATCCTCATGTTTGTTTGCTTTATAGCTGATTTATCCTCATGTTTGTTTGTTTTATAGTCTGATTTATCCTCATGTTTGTTTGCTTTATAGCTGATTTATCCTCATGTTTGTTTGTTTTATAGTCTGATTCCTCATGTTTGTTTGTTTTATAGTCTGATTCCTCATGTTTGTTTGTTTTATAGCTGATTCCTCATGTTTGTTTGTTCTATAGTCTGATTTATCCTCATGTTTGTTTGTTTTATAGCTGATTTATCTTCATTTTTGTTTGTTTTATAGTCTGATTTATCCTCATGTTGGTTTTTTTATAGCTGATTTATCCTCATGTTTGTTTGTTTTATAGCCTGATTTATCCTCATGTTTGTTTGCTTTATAGCTGATTTATCCTCATGTTTGTTTGTTTTATAGCTGATTTATCCTCATTTTGGTTTGTTTTATAGCTGATCTATCCTCATTTTTGTTTGTTTTATAGCTGATTTATCCTCATGTTGGTTTGTTTTATAGCTGATTTATCCTCATGTTGGTTTGTTTTATAGCCTGATTTATCCTCTTAATTGTTTGTTTTATAGCTGATTTATCCTCATGTTGGTTTGTTTTATAGCTGATTTATTCTCATGTTGGTTTGTTATATAGTCTGATTTATCCTCATGTTTGTTTGTTTTATAGTCTGATTTATCCTCATGTTTGTTTGTGTTATAGTCTGATTTATCCTCATGTTTGTTTATTTTATAGCTGATTTATCCTCATGTTGGTTTGTTTTATAGCTGATTTATCCTCATGTTTGTTTGTTTTATAGCTGATTTATCCTCATGTTTGTTTGTTTTATAGCCTGATTTATCCTCATGTTTATTTGTTTTATAGCTGATTTATCCTCATGTTGGTTTGTTTTATAGCCTGATTTATCCTCATGTTTGTTTGTGTTATAGCTGATTTATCCTCATGTTTGTTTGTTTTATAGCTGATTTATCCTCATGTTTGTTTGCTTTATAGCTGATTTATCCTCATGTTTGTTTGTTTTATTGCCTGATTTATCCTCATCTTTGTTTGTTTTATAGCTGATTTATCCTCATGTTGGTTTGTTTTATAGCCTGATTTATCCTCATGTTTATTTGTTTTATAGCTGATTTATCCTCATGTTGGTTTGTTTTATAGCTGATTTATCCTCATGTTTGTTTGTTTTATAGCCTGATTTATCCTCATGTTTGTTTGTTTTATAGCTGATTTATCCTCATGTTTGTTTGTTTTATAGCTGATTTATCCTCATGTTTGTTTGTTTTATAGTCTGATTCCTCAAGTTTGTTTGTTTTATAGTCTGATTCCTCATGTTTGTTTGTTTTATAGTCTGATTCCTCATGTTTATTTGTTTTATAGCTGATTTATCCTCATGTTGGTTTGTTTTATAGCTGATCTATCCTCATTATTGTTTGTTAGTAGCTGATTTATCCTCATGTTTGTTTGCTTTATAGCTGATTTATCCTCATGTTTGTTTGTTTTATAGCTGATTTATCCTCATGTTGGTTTGTTTTATAGCTGATTTATCTTCATTTTTGTTTGTTTTATAGTCTGATTTATCCTCATGTTAGTTTTTTTATAGCTGATTTATCCTCATGTTTGTTTGTTTTATAGCTGATTTATCCTCATGTTTGTTTGTTTAATAGCTGATTTATCCTCATGTTGGTTTGTTTTATAGCTGATCTATCCTCATTTTTGTTTGTTTTATAGTCTGATTTATCCTCATGTTAGTTTTTTTATAGCTGATTTATCCTCATATTTGTTTGTTTTATAGCCTGATTTATCCTCATGTTTGTTTGCTTTATAGCTGATTTATCCTCATGTTTGTTTGTTTTATAGTCTGATTTATCATTCTGTTTGTTTGATTTATAGTCTGATTTATCCTCATGTTTGTTTGCTTTATAGCTGATTTATCCTCATGTTTGTTTGTTTTATAGCTGATTTATCCTCATGTTGGTTTGTTTTATAGCTGATTTATCCTCATGTTTGTTTGTTTTATAGCTGATTTATCCTCATGTTGGTTTGTTTTATAGCTGATTTATCCTCATGTTTGTTTGTTTTATAGCCTGATTTATTCTCATGTTTGTTTGTTTTATAGCTGATTTATCCTCATGTTTGTTTGTTTTATAGCCTGATTTATCCTCATGTTTGTTTGTTTTATAGCTGATTTATCCTCATGTTTGTTTGCTTTATAGCTGATTTATCCTCATGTTTGTTTGTTTTATAGTCTGATTTATCCTCATGTTTGTTTGCTTTATAGCTGATTTATCCTCATGTTTGTTTGTTTTATAGTCTGATTCCTCATGTTTGTTTGTTTTATAGTCTGATTCCTCATGTTTGTTTGTTTTATAGCTGATTCCTCATGTTTGTTTGTTCTATAGTCTGATTTATCCTCATGTTTGTTTGTTTTATAGCTGATTTATCTTCATTTTTGTTTGTTTTATAGTCTGATTTATCCTCATGTTGGTTTTTTTATAGCTGATTTATCCTCATGTTTGTTTGTTTTATAGCCTGATTTATCCTCATGTTTGTTTGCTTTATAGCTGATTTATCCTCATGTTTGTTTGTTTTATAGCTGATTTATCCTCATTTTGGTTTGTTTTATAGCTGATCTATCCTCATTTTTGTTTGTTTTATAGCTGATTTATCCTCATGTTGGTTTGTTTTATAGCTGATTTATCCTCATGTTGGTTTGTTTTATAGCCTGATTTATCCTCTTAATTGTTTGTTTTATAGCTGATTTATCCTCATGTTGGTTTGTTTTATAGCTGATTTATTCTCATGTTGGTTTGTTATATAGTCTGATTTATCCTCATGTTTGTTTGTTTTATAGTCTGATTTATCCTCATGTTTGTTTGTGTTATAGTCTGATTTATCCTCATGTTTGTTTATTTTATAGCTGATTTATCCTCATGTTGGTTTGTTTTATAGCTGATTTATCCTCATGTTTGTTTGTTTTATAGCTGATTTATCCTCATGTTTGTTTGTTTTATAGTCTGATTTATCCTCATGTTTGTTTGTTTTATAGCTGATTTATCCTCATGTTGGTTTGTTTTATAGTCTGATTTATCCTCATGTTGGTTTGTTTTATATCCAATTTATCCTCATGTTTGTTTGTTTGTTTTATAGCCTGATTTATCCTGATGTTGGTTTGTTTTACAGTCTGATTTATCCTCATGTTTGTTTGTTTTATAGCCTGATTTATCCTCATGTTGGTTTGTTTTATAGTCTGATTTATCCTCATGTTTGTTTGTTTTATAGTCTGATTTATCCTCATGTTGGTTTGTTTTATAGCCTGATTTATCCTCATGTTGGTTTGTTTTATAGCTGATTTATCCTCATGTTGGTTTGTTTTATAGCTGATCTATCCTCATTATTGTTTGTTTAATAGCTGATTTATCCTCATGTTGGTTTGTTTTATAGCTGATTTATCCTCATGTTGGTTTGTTTTATAGCCTGATTTATCCTCATAATTGTTTGTTTTATAGCTGATTTATCCTCATGTTGGTTTGTTTTATAGCTGATTTATTCTCATGTTGGTTTGTTATATAGTCTGATTTATCCTCATGTTTGTTTGTTTTATAGTCTGATTTATCCTCATGTTTGTTTGTGTTATAGTCTGATTTATCCTCATGTTTGTTTATTTTATAGCTGATTTATCCTCATGTTGGTTTGTTTTATAGCTGATTTATCCTCATGTTTGTTTGTTTTATAGCCTGATTTATCCTCATAATTGTTTGTTTTATAGCACATTTATCCTCATGTTGGTTTGTTTTATAGCTGATTTATTCTCATGTTGGTTTGTTATATAATCTGATTTATCCTCATGTTTGTTTGTTTTATAGTCTGATTTATCCTCATGTTTGTTTGTGTTATAGTCTGATTTATCCTCATGTTTGTTTATTTTATAGCTGATTTATCCTCATGTTGGTTTGTTTTATAGCTGATTTATCCTCATGTTTGTTTGTTTTATAGCTGATTTATCCTCATGTTTGTTTGTTTTATAGTCTGATTTATCCTCATGTGTGTTTGTTTTATAGCTGATTTATCCTCATGTTTGTTTGTTTTATAGTCTGATTTATCCTCATGTTGGTTTGTTTTATATCCAATTTATCCTCATGTTTGTTTGTTTGTTTTATAGCCTGATTTATCCTGATGTTGGTTTGTTTTATAGTCTGATTTATCCTCATGTTTGTTTGTTTTATAATCTGATTTATCCTCATGTTTGTTTGTTTTATAGTCTGATTTATCCTCATGTTGGTTTGTCTTATAGCTGATTTATCCTCATGTTTGTTTGTTTTATAGTCTGATTTATCCTCATGTTTGTTTGTTTTATAGCCTGATTTATCCTCATGTTGGTTTGTTTTATAGTCTGATTTATTCTCATGTTTGTTTGTTTTATAGGCTGATTTATCCTCATGTTGGTTTGTTTTATAGCCTGATTTATCCTCATGTTGGTTTGTTTTATAGCTGATTTATCCTCATGTTGGTTTGTTTTATAGCTGATCTATCCTCATTATTGTTTGTTTAATAGCTGATTTATCCTCATGTTGGTTTGTTTTATAGCTGATTTATCCTCATGTTGGTTTGTTTTATAGCCTGATTTATCCTCATAATTGTTTGTTTTATAGCTGATTTATCCTCATGTTGGTTTGTTTTATAGCTGATTTATTCTCATGTTGGTTTGTTATATAGTCTGATTTATCTTCATGTTGGTTTGTTTTATAGCTGATTTATCCTCATGTTGGTCTGTTTTATAGCTGATTTATCCTCATCTTTGTTTGTTTTATAGCTGATTTATCCTCATGTTGGTTTGTTTTATAGCCTGATTTATCCTCATGTTTATTTGTTATATAGCTGATTTATCCTCATGTGTGTTTGTTTTATAGCTGATTTATCCTCATGTTTGTTTGTTTTATAGTCTGATTTATCCTCATGTTGGTTTGTTTTATATCCAATTTATCCTCATGTTTGTTTGTTTGTTTTATAGCCTGATTTATCCTGATGTTGGTTTGTTTTATAGTCTGATTTATCCTCATGTTTGTTTGTTTTATAATCTGATTTATCCTCATGTTTGTTTGTTTTATAGTCTGATTTATCCTCATGTTGGTTTGTCTTATAGCTGATTTATCCTCATGTTTGTTTGTTTTATAGTCTGATTTATCCTCATGTTTGTTTGTTTTATAGCCTGATTTATCCTCATGTTGGTTTGTTTTATAGTCTGATTTATTCTCATGTTTGTTTGTTTTATAGGCTGATTTATCCTCATGTTGGTTTGTTTTATAGCCTGATTTATCCTCATGTTGGTTTGTTTTATAGCTGATTTATCCTCATGTTGGTTTGTTTTATAGCTGATCTATCCTCATTATTGTTTGTTTAATAGCTGATTTATCCTCATGTTGGTTTGTTTTATAGCTGATTTATCCTCATGTTGGTTTGTTTTATAGCCTGATTTATCCTCATAATTGTTTGTTTTATAGCTGATTTATCCTCATGTTGGTTTGTTTTATAGCTGATTTATTCTCATGTTGGTTTGTTATAAAATCTGATTTATCCTCATGTTTGTTTGTTTTATAGTCTGATTTATCCTCATGTTTGTTTGTGTTATAGTCTGATTTATCCTCATGTTGGTTTATTTTATAGCTGATTTATCCTCATGTTGGTTTGTTTTATAGCTGATTTATCCTCATGTTTGTTTGTTTTATAGCCTGATTTATCCTCATGTTTGTTTGTTTTATAGCTGATTTATCCTCATGTTGGAATGTTTTATAGCTGATTTATCCTCATATTGTTTGTTTTATAGCTGATTTATCCTCATGTTGGTTTGTTTTATAGCTGATTTATCCTCATGTTGGTCTGTTTTATAGCTGATTTATCCTCATCTTTGTTTGTTTTATAGCTGATTTATCCTCATGTTGGTTTGTTTTATAGCCTGATTTATCCTCATGTTTATTTGTTTTATAGCTGATTTATCCTCATGTTGGTTTGTTTTATAGCCTGATTTATCCTCATGTTTGTTTGTGTTATAGCTGATTTATCCTCATGTTTGTTTGTTTTATAGCTGATTTATCCTCATGTTTGTTTGCTTTATAGCTGATTTATCCTCATGTTTGTTTGTTTTATTGCCTGATTTATCCTCATCTTTGTTTGTTTTATAGCTGATTTATCCTCATGTTGGTTTGTTTTATAGCTGATCTATCCTCATTTTTGTTTGTTTTATAGCTGATTTATCCTCATGTTGGTTTGTTTTATAGCTGATTTATCCTCATGTTGGTTTGTTTTATAGCCTGATTTATCCTCTTAATTGTTTGTTTTATAGCTGATTTATCCTCATGTTGGTTTGTTTTATAGCTGATTTATTCTCATGTTGGTTTGTTATATAGTCTGATTTATCCTCATGTTTGTTTGTTTTATAGTCTGATTTATCCTCATGTTTGTTTGTGTTATAGTCTGATTTATCCTCATGTTTGTTTATTTTATAGCTGATTTATCCTCATGTTGGTTTGTTTTATAGCTGATTTATCCTCATGTTTGTTTGTTTTATAGCTGATTTATCCTCATGTTTGTTTGTTTGTTTTATAGCCTGATTTATCCTGATGTTGGTTTGTTTTACAGTCTGATTTATCCTCATGTTTGTTTGTTTTATAGCCTGATTTATCCTCATGTTGGTTTGTTTTATAGTCTGATTTATCCTCATGTTTGTTTGTTTTATAGTCTGATTTATCCTCATGTTGGTTTGTTTTATAGCCTGATTTATCCTCATGTTGGTTTGTTTTATAGCTGATTTATCCTCATGTTGGTTTGTTTTATAGCTGATCTATCCTCATTATTGTTTGTTTAATAGCTGATTTATCCTCATGTTGGTTTGTTTTATAGCTGATTTATCCTCATGTTGGTTTGTTTTATAGCTGATTTATCCTCATAATTGTTTGTTTTATAGCTGATTTATCCTCATGTTGGTTTGTTTTATAGCTGATTTATTCTCATGTTGGTTTGTTATATAGTCTGATTTATCCTCATGTTTGTTTGTTTTATAGTCTGATTTATCCTCATGTTTGTTTGTGTTATAGTCTGATTTATCCTCATGTTTGTTTATTTTATAGCTGATTTATCCTCATGTTGGTTTGTTTTATAGCTGATTTATCCTCATGTTTGTTTGTTTTATAGCCTGATTTATCCTCATAATTGTTTGTTTTATAGCACATTTATCCTCATGTTGGTTTGTTTTATAGCTGATTTATTCTCATGTTGGTTTGTTATATAATCTGATTTATCCTCATGTTTGTTTGTTTTATAGTCTGATTTATCCTCATGTTTGTTTGTGTTATAGTCTGATTTATCCTCATGTTTGTTTATTTTATAGCTGATTTATCCTCATGTTGGTTTGTTTTATAGCTGATTTATCCTCATGTTTGTTTGTTTTATAGCTGATTTATCCTCATGTTTGTTTGTTTTATAGTCTGATTTATCCTCATGTGTGTTTGTTTTATAGCTGATTTATCCTCATGTTTGTTTGTTTTATAGTCTGATTTATCCTCATGTTGGTTTGTTTTATATCCAATTTATCCTCATGTTTGTTTGTTTGTTTTATAGCCTGATTTATCCTGATGTTGGTTTGTTTTATAGTCTGATTTATCCTCATGTTTGTTTGTTTTATAATCTGATTTATCCTCATGTTTGTTTGTTTTATAGTCTGATTTATCCTCATGTTGGTTTGTCTTATAGCTGATTTATCCTCATGTTTGTTTGTTTTATAGTCTGATTTATCCTCATGTTTGTTTGTTTTATAGCCTGATTTATCCTCATGTTGGTTTGTTTTATAGTCTGATTTATTCTCATGTTTGTTTGTTTTATAGGCTGATTTATCCTCATGTTGGTTTGTTTTATAGCCTGATTTATCCTCATGTTGGTTTGTTTTATAGCTGATTTATCCTCATGTTGGTTTGTTTTATAGCTGATCTATCCTCATTATTGTTTGTTTAATAGCTGATTTATCCTCATGTTGGTTTGTTTTATAGCTGATTTATCCTCATGTTGGTTTGTTTTATAGCCTGATTTATCCTCATAATTGTTTGTTTTATAGCTGATTTATCCTCATGTTGGTTTGTTTTATAGCTGATTTATTCTCATGTTGGTTTGTTATATAGTCTGATTTATCTTCATGTTGGTTTGTTTTATAGCTGATTTATCCTCATGTTGGTCTGTTTTATAGCTGATTTATCCTCATCTTTGTTTGTTTTATAGCTGATTTATCCTCATGTTGGTTTGTTTTATAGCCTGATTTATCCTCATGTTTATTTGTTTTATAGCTGATTTATCCTCATGTGTGTTTGTTTTATAGCTGATTTATCCTCATGTTTGTTTGTTTTATAGTCTGATTTATCCTCATGTTGGTTTGTTTTATATCCAATTTATCCTCATGTTTGTTTGTTTGTTTTATAGCCTGATTTATCCTGATGTTGGTTTGTTTTATAGTCTGATTTATCCTCATGTTTGTTTGTTTTATAATCTGATTTATCCTCATGTTTGTTTGTTTTATAGTCTGATTTATCCTCATGTTGGTTTGTCTTATAGCTGATTTATCCTCATGTTTGTTTGTTTTATAGTCTGATTTATCCTCATGTTTGTTTGTTTTATAGCCTGATTTATCCTCATGTTGGTTTGTTTTATAGTCTGATTTATTCTCATGTTTGTTTGTTTTATAGGCTGATTTATCCTCATGTTGGTTTGTTTTATAGCCTGATTTATCCTCATGTTGGTTTGTTTTATAGCTGATTTATCCTCATGTTGGTTTGTTTTATAGCTGATCTATCCTCATTATTGTTTGTTTAATAGCTGATTTATCCTCATGTTGGTTTGTTTTATAGCTGATTTATCCTCATGTTGGTTTGTTTTATAGCCTGATTTATCCTCATAATTGTTTGTTTTATAGCTGATTTATCCTCATGTTGGTTTGTTTTATAGCTGATTTATTCTCATGTTGGTTTGTTATAAAATCTGATTTATCCTCATGTTTGTTTGTTTTATAGTCTGATTTATCCTCATGTTTGTTTGTGTTATAGTCTGATTTATCCTCATGTTGGTTTATTTTATAGCTGATTTATCCTCATGTTGGTTTGTTTTATAGCTGATTTATCCTCATGTTTGTTTGTTTTATAGCCTGATTTATCCTCATGTTTGTTTGTTTTATAGCTGATTTATCCTCATGTTGGAATGTTTTATAGCTGATTTATCCTCATATTGTTTGTTTTATAGCTGATTTATCCTCATGTTGGTTTGTTTTATAGCTGATTTATCCTCATGTTGGTCTGTTTTATAGCTGATTTATCCTCATCTTTGTTTGTTTTATAGCTGATTTATCCTCATGTTGGTTTGTTTTATAGCCTGATTTATCCTCATGTTTATTTGTTTTATAGCTGATTTATCCTCATGTTGGTTTGTTTTATAGCCTGATTTATCCTCATGTTTGTTTGTGTTATAGCTGATTTATCCTCATGTTTGTTTGTTTTATAGCTGATTTATCCTCATGTTTGTTTGCTTTATAGCTGATTTATCCTCATGTTTGTTTGTTTTATTGCCTGATTTATCCTCATCTTTGTTTGTTTTATAGCTGATTTATCCTCATGTTGGTTTGTTTTATAGCCTGATTTATCCTCATGTTTATTTGTTTTATAGCTGATTTATCCTCATGTTGGTTTGTTTTATAGCTGATTTATCCTCATGTTTGTTTGTTTTATAGCCTGATTTATCCTCATGTTTGTTTGTTTTATAGCTGATTTATCCTCATGTTGGAATGTTTTATAGCTGATTTATCCTCATATTGTTTGTTTTATAGCTGATTTATCCTCATGTTGATTTGTTTTATAGCTGATTTATCCTCATGTTGGTCTGTTTTATAGCTGATTTATCCTCATCTTTGTTTGTTTTATAGCTGATTTATCCTCATGTTGGTTTGTTTTATAGCCTGATTTATCCTCATGTTTATTTGTTTTATAGCTGATTTATCCTCATGTTGGTTTGTTTTATAGCCTGATTTATCCTCATGTTTGTTTGTGTTATAGCTGATTTATCCTCATGTTTGTTTGTTTTATAGCTGATTTATCCTCATGTTTGTTTGCTTTATAGCTGATTTATCCTCATGTTTGTTTGTTTTATTGCCTGATTTATCCTCATCTTTGTTTGTTTTATAGCTGATTTATCCTCATGTTGGTTTGTTTTATAGCCTGATTTATCCTCATGTTTATTTGTTTTATAGCTGATTTATCCTCATGTTGGTTTGTTTTATAGCTGATTTATCCTCATGTTTGTTTGTTTTATAGCCTGATTTATCCTCATGTTTGTTTGTTTTATAGCTGATTTATCCTCATGTTTGTTTGTTTTATAGCTGATTTATCCTCATGTTTGTTTGTTTTATAGTCTGATTCCTCAAGTTTGTTTGTTTTATAGTCTGATTCCTCATGTTTGTTTGTTTTATAGTCTGATTCCTCATGTTTATTTGTTTTATAGCTGATTTATCCTCATGTTGGTTTGTTTTATAGCTGATCTATCCTCATTATTGTTTGTTTAATAGCTGATTTATCCTCATGTTTGTTTGGTTTTGTAGCTGATTTATCCTCATGTTTGTTTGTTTTATAGCTGATTTATCCTCATGTTGGTTTGTTTTATAGCTGATTTATCTTCATTTTTGTTTGTTTTATAGTCTGATTTATCCTCAAGTTAGTTTTTTTATAGCTGATTTATCCTCATGTTTGTTTGTTTTATAGCTGATTTATCCTCATGTTTGTTTGTTTAATAGCTGATTTATCCTCATGTTGGTTTGTTTTATAGCTGATCTATCCTCATTTTTGTTTGTTTTATAGTCTGATTTATCCTCATGTTAGTTTTTTTATAGCTGATTTATCCTCATGTTTGTTTGTTTTATAGCCTGATTTATCCTCATGTTTGTTTGCTTTATAGCTGATTTATCCTCATGTTTGTTTGTTTTATAGTCTGATTTATCATTCTGTTTGTTTGATTTATAGTCTGATTTATCCTCATGTTTGTTTGCTTTATAGCTGATTTATCCTCATGTTTGTTTGTTTTATAGCTGATTTATCCTCATGTTGGTTTGTTTTATAGCTGATTTATCCTCATGTTTGTTTGTTTTATAGCTGATTTATCCTCATGTTGGTTTGTTTTATAGCTGATTTATCCTCATGTTTGTTTGTTTTATAGCCTGATTTATTCTCATGTTTGTTTGTTTTATAGCTGATTTATCCTCATGTTTGTTTGTTTTATAGCCTGATTTATCCTCATGTTTGTTTGTTTTATAGCTGATTTATCCTCATGTTTGTTTGCTTTATAGCTGATTTATCCTCATGTTTGTTTGTTTTATAGTCTGATTTATCCTCATGTTTGTTTGCTTTATAGCTGATTTATCCTCATGTTTGTTTGTTTTATAGTCTGATTCCTCATGTTTGTTTGTTTTATAGTCTGATTCCTCATGTTTGTTTGTTTTATAGCTGATTCCTCATGTTTGTTTGTTCTATAGTCTGATTTATCCTCATGTTTGTTTGTTTTATAGCTGATTTATCTTCATTTTTGTTTGTTTTATAGTCTGATTTATCCTCATGTTGGTTTTTTTATAGCTGATTTATCCTCATGTTTGTTTGTTTTATAGCCTGATTTATCCTCATGTTTGTTTGCTTTATAGCTGATTTATCCTCATGTTTGTTTGTTTTATAGCTGATTTATCCTCATTTTGGTTTGTTTTATAGCTGATCTATCCTCATTTTTGTTTGTTTTATAGCTGATTTATCCTCATGTTGGTTTGTTTTATAGCTGATTTATCCTCATGTTGGTTTGTTTTATAGCCTGATTTATCCTCATAATTGTTTGTTTTATAGCTGATTTATCCTCATGTTGGTTTGTTTTATAGCTGATTTATTCTCATGTTGGTTTGTTATATAGTCTGATTTATCCTCATGTTTGTTTGTTTTATAGTCTGATTTATCCTCATGTTTGTTTGTGTTATAGTCTGATTTATCCTCATGTTTGTTTATTTTATAGCTGATTTATCCTCATGTTGGTTTGTTTTATAGCTGATTTATCCTCATGTTTGTTTGTTTTATAGCTGATTTATCCTCATGTTTGTTTGTTTTATAGTCTGATTTATCCTCATGTGTGTTTGTTTTATAGCTGATTTATCCTCATGTTTGTTTGTTTTATAGTCTGATTTATCCTCATGTTGGTTTGTTTTATATCCAATTTATCCTCATGTTTGTTTGTTTGTTTTATAGCCTGATTTATCCTGATGTTGGTTTGTTTTACAGTCTGATTTATCCTCATGTTTGTTTGTTTTATAGTATCATTTATCCTCATGTTTGTTTGTTTTATAGTCTGATTTATCCTCATGTTGGTTTGTTTTATAGCTGATTTATCCTCATGTTTGTTTGTTTTATAGTCTGATTTATCCTCATGTTTGTTTGTTTTATAGCCTGATTTATCCTCATGTTGGTTTGTTTTATAGTCTGATTTATCCTCATGTTTGTTTGTTTTATAGTCTGATTTATCCTCATGTTGGTTTGTTTTATAGCCTGATTTATCCTCATGTTGGTTTGTTTTATAGCTGATTTATCCTCATGTTGGTTTGTTTTATAGCTGATCTATCCTCATTATTGTTTGTTTAATAGCTGATTTATCCTCATGTTGGTTTGTTTTATAGCTGATTTATCCTCATGTTGGTTTGTTTTATAGCCTGATTTATCCTCATAATTGTTTGTTTTATAGCTGATTTATCCTCATGTTGGTTTGTTTTATAGCTGATTTATTCTCATGTTGGTTTGTTATATAGTCTGATTTATCCTCATGTTTGTTTGTTTTATAGTCTGATTTATCCTCATGTTTGTTTGTGTTATAGTCTGATTTATCCTCATGTTTGTTTATTTTATAGCTGATTTATCCTCATGTTGGTTTGTTTTATAGCTGATTTATCCTCATGTTTGTTTGTTTTATAGCCTGATTTATCCTCATAATTGTTTGTTTTATAGCACATTTATCCTCATGTTGGTTTGTTTTATAGCTGATTTATTCTCATGTTGGTTTGTTATATAGTCTGATTTATCCTCATGTTTGTTTGTTTTATAGTCTGATTTATCCTCATGTTTGTTTGTGTTATAGTCTGATTTATCCTCATGTTTGTTTATTTTATAGCTGATTTATCCTCATGTTGGTTTGTTTTATAGCTGATTTATCCTCATGTTTGTTTGTTTTATAGCTGATTTATCCTCATGTTTGTTTGTTTTATAGTCTGATTTATCCTCATGTGTGTTTGTTTTATAGCTGATTTGTCCTCATGTTTGTTTGTTTTATAGTCTGATTTATCCTCATGTTGGTTTGTTTTATATCCAATTTATCCTCATGTTTGTTTGTTTGTTTTATAGCCTGATTTATCCTGATGTTGGTTTGTTTTATAGTCTGATTTATCCTCATGTTTGTTTGTTTTATAATCTGATTTATCCTCATGTTTGTTTGTTTTATAGTCTGATTTATCCTCATGTTGGTTTGTCTTATAGCTGATTTATCCTCATGTTTGTTTGTTTTATAGTCTGATTTATCCTCATGTTTGTTTGTTTTATAGCCTGATTTATCCTCATGTTGGTTTGTTTTATAGTCTGATTTATTCTCATGTTTGTTTGTTTTATAGGCTGATTTATCCTCATGTTGGTTTGTTTTATAGCCTGATTTATCCTCATGTTGGTTTGTTTTATAGCTGATTTATCCTCATGTTGGTTTGTTTTATAGCTGATCTATCCTCATTATTGTTTGTTTAATAGCTGATTTATCCTCATGTTGGTTTGTTTTATAGCTGATTTATCCTCATAATTGTTTGTTTTATAGCTGATTTATCCTCATGTTGGTTTGTTTTATAGCTGATTATTTCTCATGTTGGTTTGTTATATAGTCTGATTTATCTTCATGTTGGTTTGTTTTATAGCTGATTTATCCTCATGTTGGTCTGTTTTATAGCTGATTTATCCTCATCTTTGTTTGTTTTATAGCTGATTTATCCTCATGTTGGTTTGTTTTATAGCCTGATTTATCCTCATGTTTATTTGTTTTATAGCTGATTTATCCTCATGTTGGTTTGTTTTATAGCCTGATTTATCCTCATGTTTGTTTGTGTTATAGCTGATTTATCCTCATGTTTGTTTGTTTTATAGCTGATTTATCCTCATGTTTGTTTGCTTTACAGCTGATTTATCCTCATGTTTGTTTGTTTTATTGCCTGATTTATCCTCAACTTTGTTTGTTTTATAGCTGATTTATCCTCATGTTGGTTTGTTTTATAGCCTGATTTATCCTCATGTTTATTTGTTTTATAGCTGATTTATCCTCATGTTGGTTTGTTTTATAGCTGATTTATCCTCATGTTTGTTTGTTTTATAGCCTGATTTATCCTCATGTTTGTTTGTTTTATAGCTGATTTATCCTCATGTTTGTTTGTTTTATAGCTGATTTATCCTCATGTTTGTTTGTTTTATAGTCTGATTCCTCATGTTTATTTGTTTTATAGCTGATTTATTCTCATGTTGGTTTGTTTTATAGCTGATCTATCCTCATTATTGTTTGTTTAATAGCTGATTTATCCTCATGTTTGTTTGCCTTATAGCTGATTTATCCTCATGTTTGTTTGTTTTATAGCTGATTTATCCTCATGTTGGTTTGTTTTATAGCTGATTTATCTTCATTTTTGTTTGTTTTATAGTCTGATTTATCCTCATGTTAGTTTTTTTATAGCTGATTTATCCTCATGTTTGTTTGTTTTATAGCCTGATTTATCCTCATGTTTGTTTGCTTTATAGCTGATTTATCCTCATGTTTGTTTGTTTTATAGCTGATTTATCCTCATGTTGGTTTGTTTTATAGCTGATCTATCCTCATTTTTGTTTGTTTTATAGCTGATTTATCCTCATGTTGGTTTGTTTTATAGCTGATTTATCCTCATGTTGGTTTGTTTTATAGCCTGATTTATCCTCATAATTGTTTGTTTTATAGCTCATTTATCCTCATGTTGATTTGTTTTATAGCTGATTTATTCTCATGTTGTTCTGTTATATAGTCTGATTTATCCTCATGTTTGTTTGTTTTATAGTCTGATTTATCCTCATGTTTGTTTGTGTTATAGTCTGATTTATCCTCATGTTTGTTTATTTTATAGCTGATTTATCCTCCTGTTGGTTTGTTTTATAGCTGATTTATCCTCATGTTTGTTTGTTTTATAGCTGATTTATCCTCATGTTTGTGTTATAGCTGATTTATTCTCATTTTGGTTTGTTATATAGTCTGATTTATCCTCATGTTTGTTTGTTTTATAGTCTGATTTATCCTCATGTTTGTTTGTGTTATAGTCTGATTTATCCTCATGTTTGTTTATTTTATAGCTGATTTATCCTCATGTTGGTTTGTTTTATAGCTGATTTATCCTCATGTTTGTTTGTTTTATAGCTGATTTATCCTCATGTTTGTTTGTTTTATAGTCTGATTTATCCTCATGTGTGTTTGTTTTATAGCTGATTTATCCTCATGTTTGTTTGTTTTATAGTCTGATTTATCCTCATGTTGGTTTGTTTTATATCCAATTTATCCTCATGTTTGTTTGTTTGTTTTATAGCCTGATTTATCCTGATGTTGGTTTGTTTTATAGTCTGATTTATCCTCATGTTTGTTTGTTTTATAATCTGATTTATCCTCATGTTTGTTTGTTTTATAGTCTGATTTATCCTCATGTTGGTTTGTCTTATAGCTGATTTATCCTCATGTTTGTTTGTTTTATAGTCTGATTTATCCTCATGTTTGTTTGTTTTATAGTCTGATTTATCCTTATGTTGGTTTGTTTTATAGTCTGATTTATTCTCATGTTTGTTTGTTTTATAGGCTGATTTATCCTCATGTTGGTTTGTTTTATAGCCTGATTTATCCTCATGTTGGTTTGTTTTATAGCTGATTTATCCTCATGTTGGTTTGTTTTATAGCTGATCTATCCTCATTATTGTTTGTTTAATAGCTGATTTATCCTCATGTTGGTTTGTTTTATAGCTGATTTATCCTCATGTTGGTTTGTTTTATAGCCTGATTTATCCTCATAATTGTTTGTTTTATAGCTGATTTATCCTCATGTTGGTTTGTTTTATAGCTGATTTATTCTCATGTTGGTTTGTTATATAGTCTGATTTATCTTCATGTTGGTTTGTTTTATAGCTGATTTATCCTCATGTTGGTCTGTTTTATAGCTGATTTATCCTCATCTTTGTTTGTTTTATAGCTGATTTATCCTCATGTTGGTTTGTTTTATAGCCTGATTTATCCTCATGTTTATTTGTTTTATAGCTGATTTATCCTCATGTTGGTTTGTTTTATAGCCTGATTTATCCTCATGTTTGTTTGTTTTATAGCCTGATTTATCCTCATGTTTGTTTGTGTTATAGCTGATTTATCCTCATGTTTGTTTGTTTTATAGCTGATTTATCCTCATGTTTGTTTGCTTTACAGCTGATTTATCCTCATGTTTGTTTGTTTTATAGCTGATTTATCCTCATGTTTGTTTGTTTTATAGTCTGATTCCTCAAGTTTGTTTGTTTTATAGTCTGATTCCTCATGTTTGTTTGTTTTATAGTCTGATTCCTCATGTTTATTTGTTTTATAGCTGATTTATTCTCATGTTGGTTTGTTTTATAGCTGATCTATCCTCATTATTGTTTGTTTAATAGCTGATTTATCCTCATGTTTGTTTGCCTTATAGCTGATTTATCCTCATGTTTGTTTGTTTTATAGCTGATTTATCCTCATGTTGGTTTGTTTTATAGCTGATTTATCTTCATTTTTGTTTGTTTTATAGTCTGATTTATCCTCATGTTAGTTTTTTTATAGCTGATTTATCCTCATGTTTGTTTGTTTTATAGCTGATTTATCCTCATGTTTGTTTGCTTTATAGCTGATTTATCCTCATGTTTGTTTGTTTTATAGCTGATTTATCCTCATGTTGGTTTGTTTTATAGCTGATCTATCCTCATTTTTGTTTGTTTTATAGCTGATTTATCCTCATGTTGGTTTGTTTTATAGCTGATTTATCCTCATGTTGGTTTGTTTTATAGCCTGATTTATCCTCATAATTGTTTGTTTTATAGCTCATTTATCCTCATGTTGGTTTGTTTTATAGCTGATTTATTCTCATGTTGTTCTGTTATATAGTCTGATTTATCCTCATGTTTGTTTGTTTTATAGTCTGATTTATCCTCATGTTTGTTTGTGTTATAGTCTGATTTATCCTCATGTTTGTTTATTTTATAGCTGATTTATCCTCATGTTGGTTTGTTTTATAGCTGATTTATCCTCATGTTTGTTTGTTTTATAGCTG
Source organism: Lampris incognitus (assembly GCF_029633865.1). Taxonomy (NCBI): domain Eukaryota; kingdom Metazoa; phylum Chordata; class Actinopteri; order Lampriformes; family Lampridae; genus Lampris; species Lampris incognitus. The sequence continues at coordinate 51,996,549 of NC_079223.1, read as the reverse complement.
ATTTATCCTCATGTTTGTTTTATAGCTGATTTATTCTCATGTTGGTTTGTTATATAGTCTGATTTATCCTCATCTTTGTTTGTTTTATAGTCTGATTTATCCTCATGTTTGTTTGTGTTATAGTCTGATTTATCCTCATGTTTGTTTATTTTATAGCTGATTTATCCTCATGTTGGTTTGTTTTATAGCTGATTTATCCTCATATTTGTTTGTTTTATAGCCTGATTTATCCTCATGTTTGTTTGTTTTATAGCTGATTTATCCTCATGTTGGAATGTTTTATAGCTGATTTATCCTCATGTTTGTTTGTTTTATAGCTGATTTATCCTCATGTTGAAATGTTTTATAGCTGATTTATCCTCATGTTGGTTTGTTTTATAGCTGATTTATCCTCATCTTTGTTTGTTTTATAGCTGATTTATCCTCATGTTGGTTTGTTTTATAGCCTGATTTATCCTCATGTTTATTTGTTTTATAGCTGATTTATCCTCATGTTGGTTTGTTTTATAGCCTGATTTATCCTCATGTTTGTTTGTGTTATAGCTGATTTATCCTCATGTTTGTTTGTTTTATAGCTGATTTATCCTCATGTTTGTTTGCTTTATAGCTGATTTATCCTCATGTTTGTTTGTTTTATAGCCTGATTTATCCTCATGTTTGTTTGTTTTATAGCTGATTTATCCTCATGTTGGTTTGTTTTATAGCCGGATTTATCCTCATGTTTATTTTTTTAATGCTGATTTATCCTCATGTTGGTTTGTTTTATAGCTGATTTATCCTCATGTTTGTTTGTTTTATAGCCTGATTTATCCTCATGTTTGTTTGTTTTATAGCTGATTTATCCTCATGTTTGTTTGTTTTATAGCTGATTTATCCTCATGTTTGTTTGTTTTATAGTCTGATTCCTCATGTTTGTTTGTTTTATAGTCTGATTCCTCATGTTTGTTTGTTTTATAGCTGATTCCTCATGTTTGTTTGTTTTATAGTCTGATTTATCGTCATGTTTGTTTGCTTTATAGCTGATTTATCCACATGTTTGTTTGTTTTATAGCTGATTTATCCTCATGTTGATTTGTTTTATAGCTGATTTATCTTCATTTTTGTTTGTTTTATAGTCTGATTTATCCTCATGTTGGTTTTTTTATAGCTGATTTATCCTCATGTTTGTTTGTTTTATAGCCTGATTTATCCTCATGTTTGTTTGCTTTATAGCTGATTTATCCTCATGTTTGTTTGTTTTATAGCTGATTTATCCTCATGTTGGTTTGTTTTATAGCTGATCTATCCTCATTTTTGTTTGTTTTATAGCTGATTTATCCTCATGTTGGTTTGTTTTATAGCTGATTTATCCTAATGTTGGTTTGTTTTATAGCCTGATTTATCCTCATAATTGTTTGTTTTATAGCTGATTTATCCTCATGTTGGTTTGTTTTATAGCTGATTTATTCTCATGTTGGTTTGTTATATAGTCTGATTTATCCTCATGTTTGTTTGTTTTATAGTCTGATTTATCCTCATGTTTGTTTGTGTTATAGTCTGATTTATCCTCATGTTTGTTTATTTTATAGCTGATTTATCCTCATGTTTGTTTGTTTTATAGCTGATTTATCCTCATGTTGGTTTGTTTTATAGCTGATTTATCCTCATTTTTGTTTGTTTTATAGCTGATTTATCCTCATGTTGGTTTGTTTTATAGCTGATTTATCCTCATTTTTGTTTGTTTTATAGTCTGATTTATCCTCATGTTGGTTCGTTTTATAGCTGATTTATCCTCATGTTTGTTTATGTTATAGCCTGATTTATCCTCATGTTTGTTTGTTTTATAGTCTGATTTATCCTAATGTTGGTTTGTTTTATAGCTGATTTATCCTCATGTTGGTTTGTTTTATAGCTGATCTATCCTCATTATTGTTTGTTTAATAGCTGATTTATCCTCATGTTGGTTTGTTTTATAGCTGATTTATCCTCATGTTGGTTTGTTTTATAGCCTGATTTATCCTCATAATTGTTTGTTTTATAGCTGATTTATCCTCATGTTGGTTTGTTTTATAGCTGATTTATTCTCATGTTGGTTTGTTATATAGTCTGATTTATCTTCATGTTGGTTTGTTTTATAGCTGATTTATCCTCATGTTGGTCTGTTTTATAGCTGATTTATCCTCATCTTTGTTTGTTTTATAGCTGATTTATCCTCATGTTGGTTTGTTTTATAGCCTGATTTATCCTCATGTTTATTTGTTTTATAGCTGATTTATCCTCATGTTGGTTTGTTTTATAGCCTGATTTATCCTCATGTTTGTTTGTGTTATAGCTGATTTATCCTCATGTTTGTTTGTTTTATAGCTGATTTATCCTCATGTTTGTTTGCTTTACAGCTGATTTATCCTCATGTTTGTTTGTTTTATTGCCTGATTTATCCTCATCTTTGTTTGTTTTATAGCTGATTTATCCTCATGTTGGTTTGTTTTATAGCCTGATTTATCCTCATGTTTATTTGTTTTATAGCTGATTTATCCTCATGTTGGTTTGTTTTATAGCTGATTTATCCTCATGTTTGTTTGTTTTATAGCCTGATTTATCCTCATGTTTGTTTGTTTTATAGCTGATTTATCCTCATGTTTGTTTGTTTTATAGCTGATTTATCCTCATGTTTGTTTGTTTTATAGTCTGATTCCTCAAGTTTGTTTGTTTTATAGTCTGATTCCTCATGTTTGTTTGTTTTATAGTCTGATTCCTCATGTTTATTTGTTTTATAGCTGATTTATTCTCATGTTGGTTTGTTTTATAGCTGATCTATCCTCATTATTGTTTGTTTAATAGCTGATTTATCCTCATGTTGGTTTGTTTTATAGCTGATTTATCTTCATTTTTGTTTGTTTTATAGTCTGATTTATCCTCATGTTAGTTTGTTTTATAGCTGATTTATCCTCATTTTTGTTTGTTTTATAGCCTGATTTATCCTCATGTTTGTTTGCTTTATAGCTGATTTATCCTCATGTTTGTTTGTTTTATAGCTGATTTATCCTCATGTTGGTTTGTTTTATAGCTGATCTATCCTCATTTTTGTTTGTTTTATAGCTGATTTATCCTCATGTTGGTTTGTTTTATAGCTGATTTATCCTCATGTTGGTTTGTTTTATAGCCTGATTTATCCTCATAATTGTTTGTTTTATAGCTCATTTATCCTCATGTTGGTTTGTTTTATAGCTGATTTATTCTCATGTTGTTCTGTTATATAGTCTGATTTATCCTCATGTTTGTTTGTTTTATAGTCTGATTTATCCTCATGTTTGTTTGTGTTATAGTCTGATTTATCCTCATGTTTGTTTATTTTATAGCTGATTTATCCTCATGTTGGTTTGTTTTATAGCTGATTTATCCTCATGTTTGTTTGTTTTATAGCTGATTAATCCTCATGTTTGTTTTATAGCTGATTTATTCTCATGTTGGTTTGTTATATAGTCTGATTTATCCTCATGTTTGTTTGTTTTATAGTCTGATTTATCCTCATGTTTGTTTGTGTTATAGTCTGATTTATCCTCATGTTTATTTATTTTATAGCTGATTTATCCTCATGTTGGTTTGTTTTATAGCTGATTTATCCTCATGTTTGTTTGTTTTATAGCCTGATTTATCCTCATGTTTGTTTGTTTTATAGCTGATTTATCCTCATGTTGGAATGTTTTATAGCTGATTTATCCTCATGTTTGTTTGTTTTATAGCTGATTTATCCTCATGTTGAAATGTTTTATAGCTGATTTATCCTCATGTTGGTTTGTTTTATAGCTGATTTATCCTCATCTTTGTTTGTTTTATAGCTGATTTATCCTCATGTTGGTTTGTTTTATAGCCTGATTTATCCTCATGTTTATTTGTTTTATAGCTGATTTATCCTCATGTTGGTTTGTTTTATAGCCTGATTTATCCTCATGTTTGTTTGTGTTATAGCTGATTTATCCTCATGTTTGTTTGTTTTATAGCTGATTTATCCTCATGTTTGTTTGCTTTATAGCTGATTTATCCTCATGTTTGTTTGTTTTATAGCCTGATTTATCCTCATGTTTGTTTGTTTTATAGCTGATTTATCCTCATGTTGGTTTGTTTTATAGCCGGATTTATCCTCATGTTTATTTGTTTTATAGCTGATTTATCCTCATGTTGGTTTGTTTTATAGCTGATTTATCCTCATGTTTGTTTGTTTTATAGCCTGATTTATCCTCATGTTTGTTTGTTTTATAGCTGATTTATCCTCATGTTTGTTTGTTTTATAGCCTGATTTATCCTCATGTTTGTTTGTTTTATAGTCTGATTCCTCATGTTTGTTTGTTTTATAGTCTGATTCCTCATGTTTGTTTGTTTTATAGCTGATTCCTCATGTTTGTTTGTTTTATAGTCTGATTTATCGTCATGTTTGTTTGCTTTATAGCTGATTTATCCACATGTTTGTTTGTTTTATAGCTGATTTATCCTCATGTTGATTTGTTTTATAGCTGATTTATCTTCATTTTTGTTTGTTTTATAGTCTGATTTATCCTCATGTTGGTTTTTTTATAGCTGATTTATCCTCATGTTTGTTTGTTTTATAGCCTGATTTATCCTCATGTTTGTTTGCTTTATAGCTGATTTATCCTCATGTTTGTTTGTTTTATAGCTGATTTATCCTCATGTTGGTTTGTTTTATAGCTGATCTATCCTCATTTTTGTTTGTTTTATAGCTGATTTATCCTCATGTTGGTTTGTTTTATAGCTGATTTATCCTAATGTTGGTTTGTTTTATAGCCTGATTTATCCTCATAATTGTTTGTTTTATAGCTGATTTATCCTCATGTTGGTTTGTTTTATAGCTGAATTATTCTCATGTTGGTTTGTTATATAGTCTGATTTATCCTCATGTTTGTTTGTTTTATAGTCTGATTTATCCTCATGTTTGTTTGTGTTATAGTCTGATTTATCCTCATGTTTGTTTGTTTTATAGCTGATTTATCCTCATGTTTGTTTATTTTATAGCTGATTTATCCTCATGTTTGTTTGTTTTATAGCTGATTTATCCTCATGTTTGTTTGTTTTATAGCTGATTCCTCATGTTGGTTTGTTTTATAGCTGATTTATCCTCATTTTTGTTTGTTTTATAGTCTGATTTATCCTCATGTTGGTTTGTTTTATAGCTGATTTATCCTCATGTTTGTTTATGTTATAGCCTGATTTATCCTCATGTTGGTTTGTTTTATAGTCTGATTTATCCTAATGTTTGTTTGTTTTATAGCTGATTTATCCTCATGTTTGTTTGTTTTATAGCTGATTTATCCTCATGTTTGTTTGTTTTATAGTCTGATTCCTCATGTTTGTTTGTTTTAAAGCTGATTCCTCGTGTTTGTTTGTTTTATAGTCTGATTCCTCATGTTTGTTTGTTTTGTAGCTGATTTATCCTCATGTTTGTTTGTTTTATAGTCTGATTTATCCTCATGTTTGTTTGCTTTATAGCTGATGTATCCTCATGTTTGTTTGTTTTATAGCTGATTTATCCTCATGTTGGTTTGTTTTATACCTGATTTATCCTCATGTTTGTTTGTTTTATAGCTGATTTATCCTCATGTTTGTTTGTTTTATAGTCTGATTTATCCTCATGTTTGTTTGTTTTATAGCTGATTTATCCTCATGTTGGTTTGTTTTATAGCTGATATATCCTCATTTTTGTTTGTTTTATAGCTGATTTATCCTCATGTTGGTTTGTTTTATAGCTGATTTATCCTCATTTTTGTTTGTTTTATAGTCTGATTTATCCTCATGTTGGTTTGTTTTATAGCTGATTTATCCTCATGTTTGTTTGTTTTATAGCCTGATTTATCCTCATGTTTGTTTGTTTTATAGTCTGATTTATCCTAATGTTTGTTTGTTTTATAGCTGATTTATCCTCATGTTTGTTTGTTTTATAGCTGATTTATCCTCATGTTTGTTTGTTTTATAGTCTGATTTATCCTCATGTTTGTTTACTTTATAGCTGATTTATCCTCATGTTTGTTTGTTTTATAGCTGATTTATCCTCATGTTGGTTTGTTTTATAGCTGATTTATCCTCATTTTTGTTTGTTTTATAGACTGATTTATCCTCATGTTTGTTTGTTTTATAGTCTGATTTATCCTCATGTTTGTTTGTTTTATAGTCTGATTTATCCTCATGTTTGTTTGCTTTATAGCTGATTTATCCTCATGTTGGTTTGTTTTATAGCTGAATTATCCTCATGTTGGTTTGTTTTATAGCTGATTTATCCTCATGTTTGTTTGTTTTATAGCCTGATTTATCCTCAATTTTGTTTGTTTTATAGCTGATTTATCCTCATGTTGGTTTGTTTTATAGCTGATTTATCCTCATGTTTGTTTGTTTTATAGTCTGATTTATCCTCATGTTTGTTTGCTTTATAGCTGATTTATCCTCATGTTTGTTTGCTTTATAGCTGATTTATCCTCATGTTTGTTTGTTTTATAGTCTGATTCCTCATGTTTGTTTGTTTTATAGCTGATTCCTCATGTTTGTTTGTTTTATAGTCTGATTCCTCATCTTTGTTTGTTTTATAGTCTGATTCCTCATGTTTGCTTGTTTAATAGCTGATTTATCCTCATGTTTGTTTGCTTTATAGCTGATTTATCCTCATGTTTGTTTGTTTTATAGTCTGATTTATCCTCATGTTTGTTTGCTTTATAGCTGATTTATCCTCATGTTTGTTTGCTTTATAGCTGATTTATCCTCATGTTTGTTTGTTTTATAGTCTGATTCCTCATGTTTGTTTGTTTTATAGCTGATTCCTCATGTTTGTTTGTTTTATAGCTGATTTATCCTCATGTTTGTTTGTTTTATAGTCTGATTCCTCATGTTTGTTTGTTTTATAGTCTGATTCCTCATGTTTGTTTGATTTGTAGCTGATTTATCCTCATGTTTGTTTGTTTTAATGTCTGATGTATACTCATGTTTGTTTGATTTATAGCTGATGTATCCTCATGTTTGTTTGTTTTATAGCTGACTTATCCTCATGTTGGTTTGTTTTATAGCTGATTTATCCTCATGGTTGTTTGTTTTATAGCTGATTTATCCTCATGTTTGTTTGTTTTATAGTCTGATTCCTCATGTTTGTTTGTTTTATAGCTGATTCCTCATGTTTGTTTGTTTTATAGCTGATTTATCCTCATGTTTGTTTGTTTTATAGTCTGATTCCTCATGTTTGTTTGTTTTATGGTCTGATTCCTCATGTTTGTTTGTTTTATAGTCTGATTTATCCTCATGTTTGTTTGCTTTATAGCTGATTTATCCTCATGTTGGTTTGTTTTATAGCTGATTTATCCTCATTTTTGTTTGTTTTATAGCCTGATTTATCCTCATGTTTGTTTGTTTTATAGTCTGATTTATCCTCATGTTTGTTTGTTTTATAGTCTGATTTATCCTCATGTTTGTTTGCTTTATAGCTGATTTATCCTCATGTTGGTTTGTTTTATAGCTGATTTATCCTCATGTTGGTTTGTTTTATAGCTGATTTATCCTCATGTTTGTTTGTTTTATAGCCTGATTTATCCTCAATTTTGTTTGTTTTATAGCTGATTTATCCTTATGTTGGTTTGTTTTATAGCTGATTTATCCTCATGTTTGTTTGTTTTATAGCTGATTTATCCTCATGTTTGTTTGCTTTATAGCTGATTTATCCTCATGTTTGTTTGTTTTATAGTCTGATTCCTCATGTTTGTTTGTTTTATAGCTGATTCCTCATGTTTGTTTGTTTTATAGTCTGATTCCTCATCTTTGTTTGTTTTATAGTCTGATTCCTCATGTTTGCTTGTTTTATAACTGATTTATCCTCATGTTTGTTTGTTTTATAGCCTGATTTATCCTCATGTTTGTTTGTTTTATAGTCTGATTTATCCTCATGTTTGTTTGCTTTATAGCTGATTTATCCTCATGTTTGTTTGTTTTATAGTCTGATTTATCCTCATGTTGGTTTGTTTTATAGCTGATTTATCCTCATGTTTGTTTATGTTATAGCCTGATTTATCCTCATGTTGGTTTGTTTTATAGTCTGATTTATCCTAATGTTTGTTTGTTTTATAGCTGATTTATCCTCATGTTTGTTTGTTTTATAGCTGATTTATCCTCATGTTTGTTTGTTTTATAGTCTGATTCCTCATGTTTGTTTGTTTTAAAGCTGATTCCTCGTGTTTGTTTGTTTTATAGTCTGATTCCTCATGTTTGTTTGTTTTGTAGCTGATTTATCCTCATGTTTGTTTGTTTTATAGTCTGATTTATCCTCATGTTTGTTTGCTTTATAGCTGATGTATCCTCATGTTTGTTTGTTTTATAGCTGATTTATCCTCATGTTGGTTTGTTTTATACCTGATTTATCCTCATGTTTGTTTGTTTTATAGCTGATTTATCCTCATGTTTGTTTGTTTTATAGTCTGATTTATCCTCATGTTTGTTTGTTTTATAGCTGATTTATCCTCATGTTGGTTTGTTTTATAGCTGATATATCCTCATTTTTGTTTGTTTTATAGCTGATTTATCCTCATTTTTGTTTGTTTTATAGTCTGATTTATCCTCATGTTGATTTGTTTTATAGCTGATTTATCCTCATGTTTGTTTGTTTTATAGCCTGATTTATCCTCATGTTTGTTTGTTTTATAGTCTGATTTATCCTAATGTTTGTTTGTTTTATAGCTGATTTATCCTCATGTTGGTTTGTTTTATAGCTGATTTATCATCATTTTTGTTTGTTTTATAGTCTGATTTATCCTCATGTTGATTTGTTTTATAGCTGATTTATCCTCATGTTTGTTTGTTTTATAGCCTGATTTATCCTCATGTTTGTTTGTTTTATAGTCTGATTTATCCTAATGTTTGTTTGTTTTATAGCTGATTTATCCTCATGTTTGTTTGTTTTATAGCTGATTTATCCTCATGTTTGTTTGTTTTATAGTCTGATTTATCCTCATGTTTGTTTACTTTATAGCTGATTTATCCTTATGTTTGTTTGTTTTATAGCTGATTTATCCTCATGTTGGTTTGTTTTATAGCTGATTTATCCTCATGTTTGTTTGTTTTATAGCCTGATTGATCCTCATGTTTGTTTGTTTTATAGTCTGATTTATCCTCATGTTTGTTTGTTTTATAGTCTGATTTATCCTCATGTTTGTTTGTTTTATAGCTGATTTATCCTCATGTTGGTTTGTTTTATACCTGATTTATCCTCATGTTTGTTTGTTTTATAGTCTGATTCCTCATGTTTGTTTGTTTTGTAGCTGATTTATCCTCATGTTTGTTTGTTTTATAGTCTGATTTATCCTCATGTTTGTTTGCTTTATAGCTGATGTATCCTCATGTTTGTTTGTTTTATAGCTGATTAATCCTCATGTTGGTTTGTTTTATACCTGATTTATCCTCATGTTTGTTTGTTTTATAGCTGATTTATCCTCATGTTTGTTTGTTTTATAGTCTGATTTATCCTCATGTTTGTTTGTTTTATAGCTGATTTATCCTCATGTTGGTTTGTTTTATAGCTGATATATCCTCATTTTTGTTTGTTTTATAGCTGATTTATCCTCATTTTTGTTTGTTTTATAGTCTGATTTATCCTCATGTTGATTTGTTTTATAGCTGATTTATCCTCATGTTTGTTTGTTTTATAGCCTGATTTATCCTCATGTTTGTTTGTTTTATAGTCTGATTTATCCTAATGTTTGTTTGTTTTATAGCTGATTTATCCTCATGTTGGTTTGTTTTATAGCTGATTTATCCTCATTTTTGTTTGTTTTATAGTCTGATTTATCCTCATGTTGATTTGTTTTATAGCTGATTTATCCTCATGTTTGTTTGTTTTATAGCCTGATTTATCCTCATGTTTGTTTGTTTTATAGTCTGATTTATCCTAATGTTTGTTTGTTTTATAGCTGATTTATCCTCATGTTTGTTTGTTTTATAGCTGATTTATCCTCATGTTTGTTTGTTTTATAGTCTGATTTATCCTCATGTTTGTTTAATTTATAGCTGATTTATCCTTATGTTTGTTTGTTTTATAGCTGATTTATCCTCATGTTGGTTTGTTTTATAGCTGATTTATCCTCATTTTTGTTTGTTTTATAGCCTGATTTATCCTCATGTTTGTTTGTTTTATAGTCTGATTTATCCTCATGTTTGTTTGTTTTATAGTCTGATTTATCCTCATGTTTGTTTGCTTTATAGCTGATTTATCCTCATGTTGGTTTGTTTTATAGCTGATTTATCCTCATGTTGGTTTGTTTTATAGCTGATTTATCCTCATGTTTGTTTGTTTTATAGCCTGATTTATCCTCAATTTTGTTTGTTTTATAGCTGATTTATCCTCATGTTGGTTTGTTTTATAGCTGATTTATCCTCATGTTTGTTTGTTTTATAGTCTGATTTATCCTCATGTTTGTTTGCTTTATAGCTGATTTATCCTCATGTTTGTTTGCTTTATAGCTGATTTATCCTCATGTTTGTTTGTTTTATAGTCTGATTCCTCATGTTTGTTTGTTTTATAGCTGATTCCTCATGTTTGTTTGTTTTATAGTCTGATTCCTCATCTTTGTTTGTTTTATAGTCTGATTCCTCATGTTTGCTTGTTTAATAGCTGATTTATCCTCATGTTTGTTTGCTTTATAGCTGATTTATCCTCATGTTTGTTTGTTTTATAGTCTGATTTATCCTCATGTTTGTTTGCTTTATAGCTGATTTATCCTCATGTTTGTTTGCTTTATAGCTGATTTATCCTCATGTTTGTTTGTTTTATAGTCTGATTCCTCATGTTTGTTTGTTTTATAGCTGATTCCTCATGTTTGTTTGTTTTATAGCTGATTTATCCTCATGTTTGTTTGTTTTATAGTCTGATTCCTCATGTTTGTTTGTTTTATAGTCTGATTCCTCATGTTTGTTTGATTTGTAGCTGATTTATCCTTGTGTTTGTTTGTTTTAATGTCTGATGTATACTCATGTTTGTTTGATTTATAGCTGATGTATCCTCATGTTTGTTTGTTTTATAGCTGACTTATCCTCATGTTGGTTTGTTTTATAGCTGATTTATCCTCATGGTTGTTTGTTTTATAGCTGATTTATCCTCATGTTTGTTTGTTTTATAGTCTGATTCCTCATGTTTGTTTGTTTTATAGCTGATTCCTCATGTTTGTTTGTTTTATAGCTGATTTATCCTCATGTTTGTTTGTTTTATAGTCTGATTCCTCATGTTTGTTTGTTTTATGGTCTGATTCCTCATGTTTGTTTGTTTTATAGTCTGATTTATCCTCATGTTTGTTTGCTTTATAGCTGATTTATCCTCATGTTGGTTTGTTTTATAGCTGATTTATCCTCATTTTTGTTTGTTTTATAGCCTGATTTATCCTCATGTTTGTTTGTTTTATAGTCTGATTTATCCTCATGTTTGTTTGTTTTATAGTCTGATTTATCCTCATGTTTGTTTGCTTTATAGCTGATTTATCCTCATGTTGGTTTGTTTTATAGCTGATTTATCCTCATGTTGGTTTGTTTTATAGCTGATTTATCCTCATGTTTGTTTGTTTTATAGCCTGATTTATCCTCAATTTTGTTTGTTTTATAGCTGATTTATCCTCATGTTGGTTTGTTTTATAGCTGATTTATCCTCATGTTTGTTTGTTTTATAGCTGATTTATCCTCATGTTTGTTTGCTTTATAGCTGATTTATCCTCATGTTTGTTTGTTTTATAGTCTGATTCCTCATGTTTGTTTGTTTTATAGCTGATTCCTCATGTTTGTTTGTTTTATAGTCTGATTCCTCATCTTTGTTTGTTTTATAGTCTGATTCCTCATGTTTGCTTGTTTTATAACTGATTTATCCTCATGTTTGTTTGTTTTATAGCCTGATTTATCCTCATGTTTGTTTGTTTTATAGTCTGATTTATCCTCATGTTTGTTTGCTTTATAGCTGATTTATCCTCATGTTTGTTTGCTTTATAGCTGATTTATCCTCATGTTTGTTTGTTTTATAGTCTGATTCCTCATCTTTGTTTGTTTTATAGTCTGATTCCTCATGTTTGTTTGTTTTATAGTCTGATTCCTCATGTTTGTTTGTTTTATAGCTGATTCCTCATGTTTGTTTGTTTTATAGCTGATTTATCCTCATGTTTGTTTGTTTTATAGTCTGATTCCTCATGTTTGTTTGTTTTATGGTCTGATTCCTCATGTTTGTTTGTTTTATAGTCTGATTTATCCTCATGTTTGTTTGCTTTATAGCTGATTTATCCTCATGTTGGTTTGTTTTATAGCTGATTTATCCTCATTTTTGTTTGTTTTATAGCCTGATTTATCCTCATGTTTGTTTGTTTTATAGTCTGATTTATCCTCATGTTTGTTTGTTTTATAGTCTGATTTATCCTCATGTTTGTTTGCTTTATAGCTGATTTATCCTCATGTTGGTTTGTTTTATAGCTGATTTATCCTCATGTTGGTTTGTTTTATAGCTGATTTATCCTCATGTTTGTTTGTTTTATAGCCTGATTTATCCTCAATTTTGTTTGTTTTATAGCTGATTTATCCTCATGTTGGTTTGTTTTATAGCTGATTTATCCTCATGTTTGTTTGTTTTATAGCTGATTTATCCTCATGTTTGTTTGCTTTATAGCTGATTTATCCTCATGTTTGTTTGTTTTATAGTCTGATTCCTCATGTTTGTTTGTTTTATAGCTGATTCCTCATGTTTGTTTGTTTTATAGTCTGATTCCTCATCTTTGTTTGTTTTATAGTCTGATTCCTCATGTTTGCTTGTTTTATAACTGATTTATCCTCATGTTTGTTTGTTTTATAGCCTGATTTATCCTCATGTTTGTTTGTTTTATAGTCTGATTTATCCTCATGTTTGTTTGCTTTATAGCTGATTTATCCTCATGTTTGTTTGCTTTATAGCTGATTTATCCTCATGTTTGTTTGTTTTATAGTCTGAATCCTCATGTTTGTTTGTTTTATAGCTGATTCCTCATGTTTGTTTGTTTTATAGCTGATTTATCCTCATGTTTGTTTGTTTTATAGTCTGATTCCTCATGTTTGTTTGTTTTATAGTCTGATTCCTCATGTTTGTTTGTTTTATAGTCTGATTCCTCATGTTTGTTTGATTTGTAGCTGATTTATCCTCATGTTTGTTTGTTTTATAGTCTGATGTATACTCATGTTTGTTTGATTTATAGCTGATGTATCCTCATGTTTGTTTGTTTTATAGCTGACTTATCCTCATGTTTGTTTGTTTTATAGTCTGACTTATCCTCATGTTGGTTTGTTTTATAGTGTGACTTATCCTCATGTTTGTTTGTTTTATAGTCTGATTCCTCATGTTTGTTTGTTTTATAGTCTGATTTATCCTCATGTTTGTTTGCTTTATAGCTGATGTATCCTCATGTTTGTTTGCTTTATAGCTGATTCCTCATGTTTGTTTGCTTTATAGCTGATTTATCCTCATGTTTGTTTGTTTTATAGTCTGATTTATCCTCATGTTTGTTTGTTTTATAGCTGATTCCTCATGTTTGTTTGTTTTATAGCTGATTTATCCTCATGTTTGTTTGTTTTATAGTCTGATTCCTCATGTTTGTTTGTTTTAAAGCTGATTCCTCGTGTTTGTTTGTTTTATAGTCTGATTCCTCATGTTTGTTTGTTTTGTAGCTGATTTATCCTCATGTTTGTTTGTTTTATAGTCTGATTTATCCTCATGTTTGTTTGCTTTATAGCTGATGTATCCTCATGTTTGTTTGTTTTATAGCTGATTTATCCTCATGTTGGTTTGTTTTATAGCTGATTTATCCTCATTTTTGTTTGTTTTATAGCCTGATTTATCCTCATGTTGGTTTGTTTTATAGCTGATTTATCCTCATGTTGGTTTGTTTTATAGCTGATTTATTCTCATGTTTGTTTGTTTTATAGCCTGATTTATCCTTAATTTTGTTTGTTTTATAGCTGATTTATCCTCATGTTGGTTTGTTTTATAGCTGATTTATCCTCATGTTTGTTTGTTTTATAGTCTGATTTATCCTCATGTTTGTTTGCTTTATAGCTGATTTATCCTCATGTTTGTTTGCTTTATAGCTGATTTATCCTCATGTTTGATTGTTTTATAGTCTGATTCCTCATGTTTGTTTGTTTTATAGCTGATTCCTCATGTTTGTTTGTTTTATAGTCTGATTCCTCATCTTTGTTTGTTTTATAGTCTGATTCCTCATGTTTGCTTGTTTTATAGCTGATTTATCCTCATGTTTGTTTGCTTTATAGCTGATTTATCCTCATGTTTGTTTGTTTTATAGTCTGATTTATCCTCATGTTTGTTTGCTTTATAGCTGATTTATCCTCATGTTTGTTTGCTTTATAGCTGATTTAGCCTCATGTTTGTTTGTTTTATAGTCTGATTCCTCATGTTTGTTTGTTTTATAGCTGATTCCTCATGTTTGTTTGTTTTATAGCTGATTTATCCTCATGTTTGTTTGTTTTATAGTCTGATTCCTCATGTTTGTTTGTTTTATAGTCTGATTCCTCATGTTTGTTTGTTTTATAGTCTGATTCCTCATGTTTGTTTGATTTGTAGCTGATTTATCCTCATGTTTGTTTGTTTTATAGTCTGATGTATACTCATGTTTGTTTGCTTTATAGCTGATGTATCCTCATGTTTGTTTGTTTTATAGCTGACTTATCCTCATGTTGGTTTGTTTTATAGCTGATTTATCCTCATGGTTGTTTGTTTTGTAGCTGATTTATCCTCATGTTTGTTTGTTTTATAGTCTGATTCCTAATGTTTGTTTGTTTTATAGCTGATTCCTCATGTTTGTTTGTTTTATAGCTGATTTATCCTCATGTTTGTTTGTTTTATAGTCTGATTCCTCATGTTTGTTTGTTTTATGGTCTGATTCCTCATGTTTGTTTGTTTTATAGTCTGATTTATCCTCATGTTTGTTTGCTTTATAGCTGATGTATCCTCATGTTTGTTTGTTTTATAGCTGACTTATCCTCATGTTTGTTTGTTTTATAGTCTGACTTATCCTCATGTTGGTTTGTTTTATAGTGTGACTTATCCTCATGTTTGTTTGTTTTATAGCTGATTTATCCTCATGTTTGTTTGTTTTATAGTCTGATTTATCCTCATGTTTGTTTGCTTTATAGCTGATGTATCCTCATGTTTGTTTGCTTTATAGCTGATTTATCCTCATGTTTGTTTGCTTTATAGCTGATTTATCCTCATGTTTGTTTGTTTTATAGTCTGATTTATCCTCATGTTTGTTTGTTTTATAGCTGATTCCTCATGTTTGTTTGTTTTATAGCTGATTTGTCCTCATGTTTGTTTGTTTTATAGTCTGATTCCTCATGTTTGCTTGTTTAATAGCTGATTTATCCTCATGTTTGTTTGCTTTATAGCTGATTTATCCTCATGTTTGTTTGTTTTATAGTCTGATTTATCCTCATGTTTGTTTGCTTTATAGCTGATTTATCCTCATGTTTGTTTGCTTTATAACTGATTTATCCTCATGTTTGTTTGTTTTATAGTCTGATTCCTCATGTTTGTTTGTTTTATAGCTGATTCCTCATGTTTGTTTGTTTTATAGCTGATTTATCCTCATGTTTGTTTGTTTTATAGTCTGATTCCTCATGTTTGTTTGTTTTATAGTCTGATTCCTCATGTTTGTTTGATTTGTAGCTGATTTATCCTCATGTTTGTTTGTTTTAATGTCTGATGTATACTCATGTTTGTTTGATTTATAGCTGATGTATCCTCATGTTTGTTTGTTTTATAGCTGACTTATCCTCATGTTGGTTTGTTTTATAGCTGATTTATCCTCATGGTTGTTTGTTTTATAGCTGATTTATCCTCATGTTTGTTTGTTTTATAGTCTGATTCCTCATGTTTGTTTGTTTTATAGCTGATTCCTCATGTTTGTTTGTTTTATAGCTGATTTATCCTCATGTTTGTTTGTTTTATAGTCTGATTCCTCATGTTTGTTTGTTTTATGGTCTGATTCCTCATGTTTGTTTGTTTTATAGTCTGATTTATCCTCATGTTTGTTTGTTTTATAGTCTGATTCCTCATGTTTGTTTGATTTGTAGCTGATTTATCCTCATGTTTGTTTGTTTTAATGTCTGATGTATACTCATGTTTGTTTGATTTATAGCTGATGTATCCTCATGTTTGTTTGTTTTATAGCTGACTTATCCTCATGTTGGTTTGTTTTATAGCTGATTTATCCTCATGGTTGTTTGTTTTATAGCTGATTTATCCTCATGTTTGTTTGTTTTATAGTCTGATTCCTCATGTTTGTTTGTTTTATAGCTGATTCCTCATGTTTGTTTGTTTTATAGCTGATTTATCCTCATGTTTGTTTGTTTTATAGTCTGATTCCTCATGTTTGTTTGTTTTATGGTCTGATTCCTCATGTTTGTTTGTTTTATAGTCTGATTTATCCTCATGTTTGTTTGCTTTATAGCTGATTTATCCTCATGTTGGTTTGTTTTATAGCTGATTTATCCTCATTTTTGTTTGTTTTATAGCCTGATTTATCCTCATGTTTGTTTGTTTTATAGCCTGATTTATCCTCATGTTTGTTTGTTTTATAGTCGGATTTATCCTCATGTTTGTTTGCTTTATAGCTGATTTATCCTCATGTTGGTTTGTTTTATAGCTGATTTATCCTCATGTTGGTTTGTTTTATAGCTGATTTATCCTCATGTTTGTTTGTTTTATAGCCTGATTTATCCTCAATTTTGTTTGTTTTATAGCTGATTTATCCTCATGTTGGTTTGTTTTATAGCTGATTTATCCTCATGTTTGTTTGTTTTATAGCTGATTTATCCTCATGTTTGTTTGCTTTATAGCTGATTTATCCTCATGTTTGTTTGTTTTATAGTCTGATTCCTCATGTTTGTTTGTTTTATAGCTGATTCCTCATGTTTGTTTGTTTTATAGTCTGATTCCTCATCTTTGTTTGTTTTATAGTCTGATTCCTCATGTTTGCTTGTTTTATAACTGATTTATCCTCATGTTTGTTTGTTTTATAGCCTGATTTATCCTCATGTTTGTTTGTTTTATAGTCTGATTTATCCTCATGTTTGTTTGCTTTATAGCTGATTTATCCTCATGTTTGTTTGCTTTATAGCTGATTTATCCTCATGTTTGTTTGTTTTATAGTCTGATTCCTCATGTTTGTTTGTTTTATAGCTGATTCCTCATGTTTGTTTGTTTTATAGCTGATTTATCCTCATGTTTGTTTGTTTTATAGTCTGATTCCTCATGTTTGTTTGTTTTATAGTCTGATTCCTCATGTTTGTTTGTTTTATAGTCTGATTCCTCATGTTTGTTTGATTTGTAGCTGATTTATCCTCATGTTTGTTTGTTTTATAGTCTGATGTATACTCATGTTTGTTTGATTTATAGCTGATGTATCCTCATGTTTGTTTGTTTTATAGCTGACTTATCCTCATGTTTGTTTGTTTTATAGTCTGACTTATCCTCATGTTGGTTTGTTTTATAGTGTGACTTATCCTCATGTTTGTTTGTTTTATAGTCTGATTCCTCATGTTTGTTTGTTTTATAGTCTGATTTATCCTCATGTTTGTTTGCTTTATAGCTGATGTATCCTCATGTTTGTTTGCTTTATAGCTGATTTATCCTCATGTTTGTTTGCTTTATAGCTGATTTATCCTCATGTTTGTTTGTTTTATAGTCTGATTTATCCTCATGTTTGTTTGTTTTATAGCTGATTCCTCATGTTTGTTTGTTTTATAGCTGATTTATCCTCATGTTTGTTTGTTTTATAGTCTGATTCCTCATGTTTGTTTGTTTTAAAGCTGATTCCTCGTGTTTGTTTGTTTTATAGTCTGATTCCTCATGTTTGTTTGTTTTGTAGCTGATTTATCCTCATGTTTGTTTGTTTTATAGTCTGATTTATCCTCATGTTTGTTTGCTTTATAGCTGATGTATCCTCATGTTTGTTTGTTTTATAGCTGATTTATCCTCATGTTGGTTTGTTTTATAGCTGATTTATCCTCATTTTTGTTTGTTTTATAGCCTGATTTATCCTCATGTTGGTTTGTTTTATAGCTGATTTATCCTCATGTTGGTTTGTTTTATAGCTGATTTATTCTCATGTTTGTTTGTTTTATAGCCTGATTTATCCTTAATTTTGTTTGTTTTATAGCTGATTTATCCTCATGTTGGTTTGTTTTATAGCTGATTTATCCTCATGTTTGTTTGTTTTATAGTCTGATTTATCCTCATGTTTGTTTGCTTTATGCTGATTTATCCTCATGTTTGTTTGCTTTATAGCTGATTTATCCTCATGTTTGATTGTTTTATAGTCTGATTCCTCATGTTTGTTTGTTTTATAGCTGATTCCTCATGTTTGTTTGTTTTATAGTCTGATTCCTCATCTTTGTTTGTTTTATAGTCTGATTCCTCATGTTTGCTTGTTTTATAGCTGATTTATCCTCATGTTTGTTTGCTTTATAGCTGATTTATCCTCATGTTTGTTTGTTTTATAGTCTGATTTATCCTCATGTTTGTTTGCTTTACAGCTGATTTATCCTCATGTTTGTTTGCTTTATAGCTGATTTAGCCTCATGTTTGTTTGTTTTATAGTCTGATTCCTCATGTTTGTTTGTTTTATAGCTGATTCCTCATGTTTGTTTGTTTTATAGCTGATTTATCCTCATGTTTGTTTGTTTTATAGTCTGATTCCTCATGTTTGTTTGTTTTATAGTCTGATTCCTCATGTTTGTTTGTTTTATAGTCTGATTCCTCATGTTTGTTTGATTTGTAGCTGATTTATCCTCATGTTTGTTTGTTTTATAGTCTGATGTATACTCATGTTTGTTTGCTTTATAGCTGATGTATCCTCATGTTTGTTTGTTTTATAGCTGACTTATCCTCATGTTGGTTTGTTTTATAGCTGATTTATCCTCATGGTTGTTTGTTTTGTAGCTGATTTATCCTCATGTTTGTTTGTTTTATAGTCTGATTCCTAATGTTTGTTTGTTTTATAGCTGATTCCTCATGTTTGTTTGTTTTATAGCTGATTTATCCTCATGTTTGTTTGTTTTATAGTCTGATTCCTCATGTTTGTTTGTTTTATGGTCTGATTCCTCATGTTTGTTTGTTTTATAGTCTGATTTATCCTCATGTTTGTTTGCTTTATAGCTGATGTATCCTCATGTTTGTTTGTTTTATAGCTGACTTATCCTCATGTTTGTTTGTTTTATACTCTGACTTATCCTCATGTTGGTTTGTTTTATAGTGTGACTTATCCTCATGTTTGTTTGTTTTATAGCTGATTTATCCTCATGTTTGTTTGTTTTATAGTCTGATTTATCCTCATGTTTGTTTGCTTTATAGCTGATGTATCCTCATGTTTGTTTGCTTTATAGCTGATTTATCCTCATGTTTGTTTGCTTTATAGCTGATTTATCCTCATGTTTGTTTGTTTTATAGTCTGATTTATCCTCATGTTTGTTTGTTTTATAGCTGATTCCTCATGTTTGTTTGTTTTATAGCTGATTTGTCCTCATGTTTGTTTGTTTTATAGTCTGATTCCTCATGTTTGTTTGTTTTAAAGCTGATTCCTCGTGTTTGTTTGTTTTATAGTCTGAATCCTCATGTTTGTTTGTTTTGTAGCTGATTTATCCTCATGTTTGTTTGTTTTATAGTCTGATTTATCCTCATGTTTGTTTGCTTTATAGCTGATGTATCCTCATGTTTGTTTGTTTTATAGCTGATTTATCCTCATGTTGGTTTGTTTTATAGCTGATTTATCCTCATGTTTGTTTACTTTATAGCTGATTTATCCTCATATTTGTTTGTTTTATAGCTGATTTATCCTCATGTTGGTTTGTTTTATAGCTGATTTATCCTCATTTTTGTTTGTTTTATAGCCTGGTTTATCCTCATGTTTGTTTGTTTTATAGTCTGATTTATCCTCATGTTTGTTTGCTTTATAGCTGATTTATTCTCATGTTGGTTTGTTTTATAGCTGATTTATCCTCATGTTGGTTTGTTTTATAGCTGATTTATCCTCATGTTTGTTTGTTTTATAGCCTGATTTATCCTCATGTTTGTTTGTTTTATAGCTGATTTATCCTCATGTTGGTTTGTTTTATAGCTGATTTATCCTCATGTTTGTTTGTTTTATAGTCTGATTTATCCTCATGTTTGTTTGCTTTATAGCTGATTTATCCTCATGTTTGTTTGTTTTATAGTCTGATTCCTCATGTTTGTTTGTTTTATAGCTGATTCCTCACGTTTGTTTGTTTTATAGTCTGATTCCTCATCTTTGTTTGTTTTATAGTCTAATTCCTCATGTTTGCTTGTTTTATAGCTGATTTATCCTCATGTTTGTTTGCTTTATAGCTGATTTATTCTCATGTTTGTTTGTTTTATAGTCTGATTTATCCTCATGTTTGTTAGCTTTATAGCTGATTTATCCTCATGTTTGTTTGCTTTATAGCTGATTTATCCTCATGTTTGTTTGTTTTATAGTCTGATTCCTCATGTTTGTTTGTTTTATAGCTGATTCCTCATGTTTGTTTGTTTTATAGCTGATTTACCCTCATGTTTGTTTGTTTTATAGTCTGATTCCTCATGTTTGTTTGTTTTATAGTCTGATTCCTCATGTTTGTTTGTTTTATAGCTGATTTATCCCCATGTTTGTTTGCTTTATAGCTGATTTATCCTCATGTTTGTTTGTTTTATAGTCTGATTTATCCTCATGTTTGTTTGTTTTATAGTCTGATTCCTCATGTTTGTTTGTTTTATAGCTGATTCCCCATGTTTGTTTGTTTTATAGTCTGATTCCTCATGTTTGTTTGTTTTATAGTCTGATTTATCCTCATGTTTGTTTGTTTTATAGTCTGATTTACCCTCATGTTTGTTTGCTTTATAGCTTATTTATCCTCATGTTTGTTTGTTTTATAGCTGATTTATCCTCATGGTTGTTTGTTTTATAGCTGATTTATCCTCATGTTTGTTTGTTTTGTAGCTGATTTATCCTCATGTTTGTTTGTTTTATAGTCTGATTCCCCATGTTTGTTTGTTTTATAGTCTGATTTATCCTCATGTTTGTTTACTTTATAGCTGATTTATCCTCATGTTTGTTTGTTTTATAGCTGACTTATCCTCATGTTGGTTTGTTTTATGGCTGATTTATCCTCATGGTTGTTTGTTTTGTAGCTGATTTATCCTCATGTTTGTTTGTTTTATAGTCTGATTCCTCATGTTTGTTTGTTTTATAGCTGATTCCTCATGTTTGTTTGTTTTATAGCTGATTTATCCTCATGTTTGTTTGTTTTATAGTCTGATTCCTCATGTTTGTTTGTTTTTTGGTCTGATTCCTCATGTTTGTTTGTTTTATAGTCTGACTTATCCTCATGTTGGTTTGTTTTATAGTGTGACTTATCCTCATGTTTGTTTGTTTTATAGCTGATTTATCCTCATGTTTGTTTGTTTTATAGTCTAATTTATCCTCATGTTTGTTTGCTTTATAGCAGATGTATCCTCATGTTTGTTTGCTTTATAGCTGATTTATCCTCATGTTTGTTTGCTTTATAGCTGATTTATCCTCATGTTTGTTTGTTTTATAGTCTGATTTATCCTCATGTTTGTTTGTTTTATAGCTGATTCCTCATGTTTGTTTGTTTTATAGCTGATTTGTCCTCATGTTTGTTTGTTTTATAGTCTGATTCCTCATGTTTGTTTGTTTTAAAGCTGATTCCTCGTGTTTGTTTGTTTTATAGTCTGAATCCTCATGTTTGTTTGTTTTGTAGCTGATTTATCCTCATGTTTGTTTGTTTTATAGTCTGATTTATCCTCATGTTTGTTTGCTTTATAGCTGATGTATCCTCATGTTTGTTTGTTTTATAGCTGATTTATCCTCATGTTGGTTTGTTTTATAGCTGATTTATCCTCATGTTTGTTTGTTTTATAGTCTGATTTATCCTCATGTTTGTTTGTTTTATAGTCTGATTTATCCTCATGTTTGTTTACTTTATAGCTGATTTATCCTCATATTTGTTTGTTTTATAGCTGATTTATCCTCATGTTGGTTTGTTTTATAGCTGATTTATCCTCATGTTGGTTTGTTTTATAGCTGATTTATCCTCATGTTTGTTTGTTTTATAGTCTGATTTATCCTCATGTTTGTTTGCTTTATAGCTGATTTATTCTCATGTTGGTTTGTTTTATAGCTGATTTATCCTCATGTTGGTTTGTTTTATAGCTGATTTATCCTCATGTTTGTTTGTTTTATAGCCTGATTTATCCTCATGTTTGTTTGTTTTATAGCTGATTTATCCTCATGTTGGTTTGTTTTATAGCTGATTTATCCTCATGTTTGTTTGTTTTATAGCTGATGTATCCTCATGTTTGTTTGCTTTATAGCTGATTTATCCTCATGTTTGTTTGCTTTATAGCTGATTTATCCTCATGTTTGTTTGTTTTATAGTCTGATTTATCCTCATGTTTGTTTGTTTTATAGCTGATTCCTCATGTTTGTTTGTTTTATAGCTGATTTGTCCTCATGTTTGTTTGTTTTATAGCTGATTTATCCTCATGTTTGTTTGTTTTATAGCCTGTTTTATCCTCATGTTTGTTTGTTTTATAGCTGATTTATCCTCATGTTGGTTTGTTTTATAGCTGATTTATCCTCATGTTTGTTTGTTTTATAGTCTGATTTATCCTCATGTTTGTTTGCTTTATAGCTGATTTATCCTCATGTTTGTTTGTTTTATAGTCTGATTCCTCATGTTTGTTTGTTTTATAGCTGATTCCTCATGTTTGTTTGTTTTATAGTCTTATTCCTCATCTTTGTTTGTTTTATAGTCTGATTCCTCATGTTTGCTTGTTTTATAGCTGATTTATCCTCATGTTTGTTTGTTTTATAGCTGATTTATTCTCATGTTTGTTTGTTTTATAGTCTGATTTATCCTCATGTTTGTTAGCTTTATAGCTGATTTATCCTCATGTTTGTTTGCTTTATAGCTGATTTATCCTCATGTTTGTTTGTTTTATAGTCTGATTCCTCTTGTTTGTTTGTTTTATAGCTGATTCCTCATGTTTGTTTGTTTTATAGCTGATTTATCCTCATGTTTGTTTGTTTTATAGTCTGATTTCTCATGTTTGTTTGTTTTATAGTCTGATTCCTCATGTTTGTTTGTTTTATAGCTGATTTATCCCCATGTTTGTTTGCTTTATAGCTGATTTATCCTCATGTTTGTTTGTTTTATAGTCTGATTTATCCTCATGTTTGTTTGTTTTATAGTCTGATTCCTCATGTTTGTTTGTTTTATAGCTGATTCCTCATGTTTGTTTGTTTTATAGTCTGATTCCTCATGTTTGTTTGTTTTATAGTCTGATTTATCCTCATGTTTGTTTGTTTTATAGTCTGATTTATCCTCATGTTTGTTTGCTTTATAGCTTATTTATCCTCATGTTTGTTTGTTTTATAGCTGATTTATCTGCATGGTTGTTTGTTTTATAGCTGATTTATCCTCATGTTTGTGTGTTTCATAGTCTGATTTATCCTCATGTTTGTTTGTTTTATAGTCTGATTTATCCTCATGTTTGTTTACTTTATAGCTGATTTATCCTCATGTTTGTTTGTTTTATAGCTGATTTATCCTCATGTTGGTTTGTTTTATAGCTGATTTGTCCTCATTTTTGTTTGTTTTATAGCTGATTTATCCTCATGTTGGATTGTTTTATAGCCTGATTTATCCTCATATTTGTTTGTTTTATAGTCTGATTTATCCTCATGTTTGTTTGTTTTATAGTCTGATTTATCCTCATGTTTGATTGCTTTATAGCTGATTTATCCTCATGTTGGTTTGTTTTATAGCTGATTTATCCTCATGTTGGTTTGTTTTATAGCTGATTTATCCTCATGTTTGTTTGTTTTATAGTCTGATTCCTCATGTTTGTTTGTTTTATAGCTGATTCCTCATGTTTGTTTGTTTTATAGTCTGATTCCTCATGTTTGTTTGTTTTATAGTCTGATTCCTCATGTTTGTTTGTTTTGTAGCTGATTTATCCTCATGTTTGTTTGTTTTATAGTCTGATTTATCCTCATATTTGTTTGCTTTATAGCTGATGTATCCTCATGTTTGTTTGTTTTATAGCTGATTTATCCTCATGTTGGTTTGTTTTATAGCTGATTTATCCTCATGTTTGTTTGTTTTATAGCTGATTTATCCTCATGTTTGTTTGTTTTATAGTCTGATTTATCCTCATGTTGGTTTGTTTTATAGCTGATTTATCCTCATGTTGGTTTGTTTTATAGCTGATTTTTCCTCATGTTTGTTTGTTTTATAGCCTGATTTATCCTCATGTTTGTTTGTTTTATAGCTGATTTATCCTCATGTTTGTTTGCTTTATAGCTGATTTATCCTCATTTTTGTTTGTTTTATAGTCTGATTTATCCTCATGTTTGTTTGCTTTATAGCTGATTTATCCTCATGTTTGTTTGCTTTATAGCTGATTTATCCTCATGTTTGTTTTTTTTATAGTCTGATTCCTCATGTTTGTTTGTTTCATAGCTGATTCCTCATGTTTGTTTGTTTTATAGTCTGATTCCTCAGGTTTGTTTGTTTTATAGTCTGATTCCTCATGTTTGTTTGTTTTGTAGCTGATTTATCCTCATGTTTGTTTGTTTTATAGTCTGATTTATCCTCATGTTTGTTTGCTTTATAGCTGATGTATCCTCATGTTTGTTTGTTTTATAGCTGACATCCTCATGTTTGTTTGTTTTATAGCTGATTTATCCTCATGTTGGTTTGTTTTATAGCTGATTTATTCTCATTTTTGTTTGTTTTATAGCTGATTTATCCTCATGTTTGATTGTTTTATAGCTGATTTATCCTCATGTTTGTTTGTTTTATAGCCTGATTTATCCTCATGTTTGTTTGTTTTATAGTCTGATTTATCCTCATGTTTGTTTGTTTTATAGTCTGATTTATCCTCATTTTTGTTTGCTTTATAGCTGATTTATCCTCATGTTGGTTTGTTTTATAGCTGATTTATCCTCATGTTGGTTTGTTTTATAGCTGATTTATCCTCATGTTTTTTGTTTTATAGCCTGATTTATCCAAATGTTTGTTTGTTTTATAGCCTGATTTATCCTCATGTTTGTTTGTTTTATAGCTGATTTATCCTCATGTTTGTTTGCTTTATAGCTGATTTATCCTCATGTTTGTTTGTTTTATAGTCTGATTTATCCTCATGTTTGTTTGCTTTATAGCTGATTTATCCTCATGTTTGTTTGCTTAATAGCTGATTTATCCTCATGTTTGTTTGTTTTATAGTGTGATTTATCCTCATGTTTGTTTGTTTTATAGCTGATTTATCCTCATGTTTGTTTGCTTTATAGCTGATTTATCCTCATGTTTGTTTGTTTTATAGTCTGATTCCTCATGTTTGTTTGTTTTATAGTCTGATTTATCCTCATGTTTGTTTGCTTTATAACTGATTTATCCTCATGTTTGTTTGTTTTATAGCTGATTTATCCTCATGTTGGTTTGTTTTATAGCTGATTTATCCTCATTTTTGTATGTTTTATAGTCTGATTTATCCTCATGTTCGTTTGTTTTATAGCTTATTTAACCTCCTATTTGTTTGTTTTATAGCCTGATTTATCCTCATGTTTGTCTGTTTTATAGTCTGATTTAGCCTCATGTTTGTTTGTTTTATAGTCTGATTTATCCTCATGTTTGTTTGCTTTATAGCTGATTTATATTCATGTTGGTTTGTTTTATAGCTGATTTATCCTCATGTTGGTTTGATTTATAGCTGATTTATCCTCATTTTTGTTTGTTTTATAGCTGATTTATCCTCATGTTGGTTTGTTTTATAGGTGATTTATCCTCATGTTTGTTTGTTTTATAGCCTGATTTATCCTCATGTTGGTTTGTTTTATAGCAATTTATCCTCTTGTTTGTTTGCATTATAGCTGATTTATCCCCATGTTTGTTTGTTTTATAGTCTGATTTATCCTCATGTTTCTTTGCTTTATAACTGATTTATCCTCATGTTTGTTTGTTTTATAGTCTGATACCTCATGTTTGTTTGTTTTATAGTCTGATTCCTCATGTTTGTTTTTTTCATAGCTGATTCCTCATGTTTGCTTGTTTTATAGTCTGATTCCTCATGTTTGTTTGTTTTATAGCTGATTTATCCTCATGTTGGTTTGTTTTTTAGTCTGATTTATCCTCATGTTTGTTTGTTTTATAGCCTGATTTATCCTCATGTTTGTTTGTTTTATAGTCTGATTTATCCTCATGTTTATTTGCTTTATAGCTGATTTATCCTCATGTTTGTTTGTTTTATAGCTGATTTATCCTCATGTTTCTTTGCTTTATAACTGATTTATCCTCATGTTTGTTTGTTTTATAGTCTGATTCCTCATGTTTGTTTGTTTTATAGCTGATTTATCCTCATGTTGGTTTGTTTCATAGCTCATTTATTCTCATGTTGGTTTGTTATATAGTCTGATTTATCCTCATGTTTGTTTGTTTTATAGTCTGACTTATCCTCATGTTGGTTTGTTTTATAGTGTGACTTATCCTCATGTTTGTTTGTTTCATAGCAGATTCATCCTCATGTTTGTTTGTTTTATAGTCTGATTTATCCTCATGTTTGTTTGTTTTATAGCTGATTTATCCTCATGTTTGTTTGTTTTATAGTCTGATTTCTCATGTTTGTTTGTTTTATAGTCTGATTCCTCATGTTTTTTGTTTTATATCCAATTTATCCTCATGTTTGTTTGTTTTTTAGTCTGATTTATCCTCATGTTTGTTTGTTTTATAGTCTGATTTATCCTCATGTTTGTTTGTTTTATAGCCTGATTTATCCTCATGTTTGTTTGTTTTATAGTCTGATTTATCCTCATGTTTATTTGCTTTATAGCTGATTTATCCTCATGTTTGTTTGTTTTATAGCTGATTTATCCTCATGTTAGTTTGTTTTATAGCTGATTTATCCTCATTTTTGTTTGTTTTATAGCTGATTTATCCTCATGTTGGATTGTTTTATAGCTGATTTATCCTCATGTTTGTTTGTTTTATAGCTGATTTATCCTCATGTTTGTTTGTTTTATAGCTGATGTATCCTCATGTTTGTTTGTTTTATAGCCTGATTTATCCTCATGTTTCTTTGTTTTATAGCTGATTTATCCTCATGTTTGTTTGTTTTATAGCCTGATTTATCCTCATGTATGTTTGTTTTATAGCCTGATTTAGCCTCATGTCTGTTTGTTTTATAGCTGATTTATCCTCATATTGGTTTGTTTTATAGCTGATTTATCCTCATGTTTGTTTGTTTTATAGCTGATTTATCCTCATGTTTGTTTGTTTTATAGTCTGATTTATCCTCATGTTGGTTTGTTTTATAGCTGATTTATCCTCATGTTGGTTTGTTTTATAGCTGATTTTTCCTCATGTTTGTTTGTTTTATAGCTGATTCCTCATGTTTGTTTGTTTTATAGCTGATTTGTCCTCATGTTTGTTTGTTTTATAGCTGATTTATCCTCATGTTTGTTTGTTTTATAGCCTGTTTTATCCTCATGTTTGTTTGTTTTATAGCTGATTTATCCTCATGTTGGTTTGTTTTATAGCTGATTTATCCTCATGTTGGTTTGTTTTATAGCTGATTTATCCTCATGTTTGTTTGTTTTATAGCTGATGTATCCTCATGTTTGTTTGCTTTATAGCTGATTTATCCTCATGTTTGTTTGCTTTATAGCTGATTTATCCTCATGTTTGTTTGTTTTATAGTCTGATTTATCCTCATGTTTGTTTGTTTTATAGCTGATTCCTCATGTTTGTTTGTTTTATAGCTGATTTGTCCTCATGTTTGTTTGTTTTATAGCTGATTTATCCTCATGTTTGTTTGTTTTATAGCCTGTTTTATCCTCATGTTTGTTTGTTTTATAGCTGATTTATCCTCATGTTGGTTTGTTTTATAGCTGATTTATCCTCATGTTTGTTTGTTTTATAGTCTGATTTATCCTCATGTTTGTTTGCTTTATAGCTGATTTATCCTCATGTTTGTTTGTTTTATAGTCTGATTCCTCATGTTTGTTTGTTTTATAGCTGATTCCTCATGTTTGTTTGTTTTATAGTCTTATTCCTCATCTTTGTTTGTTTTATAGTCTGATTCCTCATGTTTGCTTGTTTTATAGCTGATTTATCCTCATGTTTGTTTGTTTTATAGCTGATTTATTCTCATGTTTGTTTGTTTTATAGTCTGATTTATCCTCATGTTTGTTAGCTTTATAGCTGATTTATCCTCATGTTTGTTTGCTTTATAGCTGATTTATCCTCATGTTTGTTTGTTTTATAGTCTGATTCCTCTTGTTTGTTTGTTTTATAGCTGATTCCTCATGTTTGTTTGTTTTATAGCTGATTTATCCTCATGTTTGTTTGTTTTATAGTCTGATTTCTCATGTTTGTTTGTTTTATAGTCTGATTCCTCATGTTTGTTTGTTTTATAGCTGATTTATCCCCATGTTTGTTTGCTTTATAGCTGATTTATCCTCATGTTTGTTTGTTTTATAGTCTGATTTATCCTCATGTTTGTTTGTTTTATAGTCTGATTCCTCATGTTTGTTTGTTTTATAGCTGATTCCTCATGTTTGTTTGTTTTATAGTCTGATTCCTCATGTTTGTTTGTTTTATAGTCTGATTTATCCTCATGTTTGTTTGTTTTATAGTCTGATTTATCCTCATGTTTGTTTGCTTTATAGCTTATTTATCCTCATGTTTGTTTGTTTTATAGCTGATTTATCTGCATGGTTGTTTGTTTTATAGCTGATTTATCCTCATGTTTGTGTGTTTCATAGTCTGATTTATCCTCATGTTTGTTTGTTTTATAGTCTGATTTATCCTCATGTTTGTTTACTTTATAGCTGATTTATCCTCATGTTTGTTTGTTTTATAGCTGATTTATCCTCATGTTGGTTTGTTTTATAGCTGATTTGTCCTCATTTTTGTTTGTTTTATAGCTGATTTATCCTCATGTTGGATTGTTTTATAGCCTGATTTATCCTCATATTTGTTTGTTTTATAGTCTGATTTATCCTCATGTTTGTTTGTTTTATAGTCTGATTTATCCTCATGTTTGATTGCTTTATAGCTGATTTATCCTCATGTTGGTTTGTTTTATAGCTGATTTATCCTCATGTTGGTTTGTTTTATAGCTGATTTATCCTCATGTTTGTTTGTTTTATAGTCTGATTCCTCATGTTTGTTTGTTTTATAGCTGATTCCTCATGTTTGTTTGTTTTATAGTCTGATTCCTCATGTTTGTTTGTTTTATAGTCTGATTCCTCATGTTTGTTTGTTTTGTAGCTGATTTATCCTCATGTTTGTTTGTTTTATAGTCTGATTTATCCTCATATTTGTTTGCTTTATAGCTGATGTATCCTCATGTTTGTTTGTTTTATAGCTGATTTATCCTCATGTTGGTTTGTTTTATAGCTGATTTATCCTCATGTTTGTTTGTTTTATAGCTGATTTATCCTCATGTTTGTTTGTTTTATAGTCTGATTTATCCTCATGTTGGTTTGTTTTATAGCTGATTTATCCTCATGTTGGTTTGTTTTATAGCTGATTTTTCCTCATGTTTGTTTGTTTTATAGCCTGATTTATCCTCATGTTTGTTTGTTTTATAGCTGATTTATCCTCATGTTTGTTTGCTTTATAGCTGATTTATCCTCATTTTTGTTTGTTTTATAGTCTGATTTATCCTCATGTTTGTTTGCTTTATAGCTGATTTATCCTCATGTTTGTTTGCTTTATAGCTGATTTATCCTCATGTTTGTTTTTTTTATAGTCTGATTCCTCATGTTTGTTTGTTTCATAGCTGATTCCTCATGTTTGTTTGTTTTATAGTCTGATTCCTCAGGTTTGTTTGTTTTATAGTCTGATTCCTCATGTTTGTTTGTTTTGTAGCTGATTTATCCTCATGTTTGTTTGTTTTATAGTCTGATTTATCCTCATGTTTGTTTGCTTTATAGCTGATGTATCCTCATGTTTGTTTGTTTTATAGCTGACATCCTCATGTTTGTTTGTTTTATAGCTGATTTATCCTCATGTTGGTTTGTTTTATAGCTGATTTATTCTCATTTTTGTTTGTTTTATAGCTGATTTATCCTCATGTTTGATTGTTTTATAGCTGATTTATCCTCATGTTTGTTTGTTTTATAGCCTGATTTATCCTCATGTTTGTTTGTTTTATAGTCTGATTTATCCTCATGTTTGTTTGTTTTATAGTCTGATTTATCCTCATTTTTGTTTGCTTTATAGCTGATTTATCCTCATGTTGGTTTGTTTTATAGCTGATTTATCCTCATGTTGGTTTGTTTTATAGCTGATTTATCCTCATGTTTTTTGTTTTATAGCCTGATTTATCCAAATGTTTGTTTGTTTTATAGCCTGATTTATCCTCATGTTTGTTTGTTTTATAGCTGATTTATCCTCATGTTTGTTTGCTTTATAGCTGATTTATCCTCATGTTTGTTTGTTTTATAGTCTGATTTATCCTCATGTTTGTTTGCTTTATAGCTGATTTATCCTCATGTTTGTTTGCTTAATAGCTGATTTATCCTCATGTTTGTTTGTTTTATAGTGTGATTTATCCTCATGTTTGTTTGTTTTATAGCTGATTTATCCTCATGTTTGTTTGCTTTATAGCTGATTTATCCTCATGTTTGTTTGTTTTATAGTCTGATTCCTCATGTTTGTTTGTTTTATAGTCTGATTTATCCTCATGTTTGTTTGCTTTATAACTGATTTATCCTCATGTTTGTTTGTTTTATAGCTGATTTATCCTCATGTTGGTTTGTTTTATAGCTGATTTATCCTCATTTTTGTATGTTTTATAGTCTGATTTATCCTCATGTTCGTTTGTTTTATAGCTTATTTAACCTCCTATTTGTTTGTTTTATAGCCTGATTTATCCTCATGTTTGTCTGTTTTATAGTCTGATTTAGCCTCATGTTTGTTTGTTTTATAGTCTGATTTATCCTCATGTTTGTTTGCTTTATAGCTGATTTATATTCATGTTGGTTTGTTTTATAGCTGATTTATCCTCATGTTGGTTTGATTTATAGCTGATTTATCCTCATTTTTGTTTGTTTTATAGCTGATTTATCCTCATGTTGGTTTGTTTTATAGGTGATTTATCCTCATGTTTGTTTGTTTTATAGCCTGATTTATCCTCATGTTGGTTTGTTTTATAGCAATTTATCCTCTTGTTTGTTTGCATTATAGCTGATTTATCCCCATGTTTGTTTGTTTTATAGTCTGATTTATCCTCATGTTTCTTTGCTTTATAACTGATTTATCCTCATGTTTGTTTGTTTTATAGTCTGATACCTCATGTTTGTTTGTTTTATAGTCTGATTCCTCATGTTTGTTTTTTTCATAGCTGATTCCTCATGTTTGCTTGTTTTATAGTCTGATTCCTCATGTTTGTTTGTTTTATAGCTGATTTATCCTCATGTTGGTTTGTTTTTTAGTCTGATTTATCCTCATGTTTGTTTGTTTTATAGCCTGATTTATCCTCATGTTTGTTTGTTTTATAGTCTGATTTATCCTCATGTTTATTTGCTTTATAGCTGATTTATCCTCATGTTTGTTTGTTTTATAGCTGATTTATCCTCATGTTTCTTTGCTTTATAACTGATTTATCCTCATGTTTGTTTGTTTTATAGTCTGATTCCTCATGTTTGTTTGTTTTATAGCTGATTTATCCTCATGTTGGTTTGTTTCATAGCTCATTTATTCTCATGTTGGTTTGTTATATAGTCTGATTTATCCTCATGTTTGTTTGTTTTATAGTCTGACTTATCCTCATGTTGGTTTGTTTTATAGTGTGACTTATCCTCATGTTTGTTTGTTTCATAGCAGATTCATCCTCATGTTTGTTTGTTTTATAGTCTGATTTATCCTCATGTTTGTTTGTTTTATAGCTGATTTATCCTCATGTTTGTTTGTTTTATAGTCTGATTTCTCATGTTTGTTTGTTTTATAGTCTGATTCCTCATGTTTTTTGTTTTATATCCAATTTATCCTCATGTTTGTTTGTTTTTTAGTCTGATTTATCCTCATGTTTGTTTGTTTTATAGTCTGATTTATCCTCATGTTTGTTTGTTTTATAGCCTGATTTATCCTCATGTTTGTTTGTTTTATAGTCTGATTTATCCTCATGTTTATTTGCTTTATAGCTGATTTATCCTCATGTTTGTTTGTTTTATAGCTGATTTATCCTCATGTTAGTTTGTTTTATAGCTGATTTATCCTCATTTTTGTTTGTTTTATAGCTGATTTATCCTCATGTTGGATTGTTTTATAGCTGATTTATCCTCATGTTTGTTTGTTTTATAGCTGATTTATCCTCATGTTTGTTTGTTTTATAGCTGATGTATCCTCATGTTTGTTTGTTTTATAGCCTGATTTATCCTCATGTTTCTTTGTTTTATAGCTGATTTATCCTCATGTTTGTTTGTTTTATAGCCTGATTTATCCTCATGTATGTTTGTTTTATAGCCTGATTTAGCCTCATGTCTGTTTGTTTTATAGCTGATTTATCCTCATATTGGTTTGTTTTATAGCTGATTTATCCTCATGTTTGTTTGTTTTATAGCTGATTTATCCTCATGTTTGTTTGTTTTATAGTCTGATTTATCCTCATGTTGGTTTGTTTTATAGCTGATTTATCCTCATGTTGGTTTGTTTTATAGCTGATTTTTCCTCATGTTTGTTTGTTTTATAGCCTGATTTATCCTCATGTTTGTTTGTTTTATAGCTGATTTATCCTCATGTTTGTTTGCTTTATAGCTGATTTATCCTCATTTTTGTTTGTTTTATAGTCTGATTTATCCTCATGTTTGTTTGCTTTATAGCTGATTTATCCTCATGTTTGTTTGCTTTATAGCTGATTTATCCTCATGTTTGTTTTTTTTATAGTCTGATTCCTCATGTTTGTTTGTTTCATAGCTGATTCCTCATGTTTGTTTGTTTTATAGTCTGATTCCTCATGTTTGTTTGTTTTATAGTCTGATTCCTCATGTTTGTTTGTTTTGTAGCTGCTTTATCCTCATGTTTGTTTGTTTTATAGTCTGATTTATCCTCATGTTTGTTTGCTTTATAGCTGATATATCCTCATGTTTGTTTGTTTTATAGCTGACATCCTCATGTTGGTTTGTTTTATAGCTGATTTATCCTCATGTTTGTTTGTTTTATAGGTGATTTATCCTCATGTTTTTTTGTTTTATAGTCTGATTTATCCTCATGTTTGTTTGTTTTATAGTCTGATTTATCCTCATGTTTGTTTATTTTATAGCTGATTTATCCTCATGTTTGTTTGTTTTATAGCTGATTTATCCTCATGTTGGTTTGTTTTATAGCTGATTTATTCTCATTTTTGTTTGTTTTATAGCTGATTTATCCTCATGTTTGATTGTTTTATAGCTGATTTATCCTCATGTTTGTTTGTTTTATAGCCTGATTTATCCTCATGTTTGTTTGTTTTATAGTCTGATTTATCCTCATGTTTGTTTGTTTTATAGTCTGATTTATCCTCATGTTTGTTTGCTTTATAGCTGATTTATCCTCATGTTGGTTTGTTTTATAGCTGATTTATCCTCATGTTGGTTTGTTTTATAGCTGATTTATCCTCATGTTTTTTGTTTTATAGCCTGATTTATCCAAATGTTTGTTTGTTTTATAGCCTGATTTATCCTCATGTTTGTTTGTTTTATAGCTGATTTATCCTCATGTTTGTTTGCTTTATAGCTGATTTATCCTCATGTTTGTTTGTTTTATAGTCTGATTTATCCTCATGTTTGTTTGCTTTATAGCTGATTTATCCTCATGTTTGTTTGTTTTATAGCTGATTTATCCTCATGTTTGTTTGCTTTATAGCTGATTTATCCTCATGTTTGTTTGTTTTATAGTCTGATTTATCCTCATGTTTGTTTGCTTTATAGCTGATTTATCCTCATGTTTGTTTGTTTTATAGTCTGATTCCTCATGTTTGTTTGTTTTATAGTCTGATTTATCCTCATGTTTGTTTGCTTTATAACTGATTTATCCTCATGTTTGTTTGTTTTATAGCTGATTTATCCTCATGTTGGTTTGTTTTATAGCTGATTTATCCTCATTTTTGTATATTTTATAGTCTGATTTATCCTCATGTTCGTTTGTTTTATAGCTTATTTAACCTCCTATTTGTTTGTTTTATAGCCTGATTTATCCTCATGTTTGTTTGTTTTATAGTCTGATTTAGCCTCATGTTTGTTTGTTTTATAGTCTGATTTATCCTCATGTTTGTTTGCTTTATAGCTGATTTATATTCATGTTGGTTTGTTTTATAGCTGATTTATCCTCATGTTGGTTTGATTTATAGCTGATTTATCCTCATTTTTGTTTGTTTTATAGCTGATTTATCCTCATGTTGGTTTGTTTTATAGGTGATTTATCCTCATGTTTGTTTGTTTTATAGCCTGATTTATCCTCATGTTGGTTTGTTTTATAGCAATTTATCCTCTTGTTTGTTTGCATTATAGCTGATTTATCCTCATGTTTGTTTGTTTTATAGTCTGATTTATCCTCATGTTTCTTTGCTTTATAACTGATTTATCCTCATGTTTGTTTGTTTTATAGTCTGATACCTCATGTTTGTTTGTTTTATAGTCTGATTCCTCATGTTTGTTTTTTTCATAGCTGATTCCTCATGTTTGCTTGTTTTATAGTCTGATTCCTCATGTTTGTTTGTTTTATAGCTGATTTATCCTCATGTTGGTTTGTTTTTTAGTCTGATTTATCCTCATGTTTGTTTGTTTTATAGCCTGATTTATCCTCATGTTTGTTTGTTTTATAGCTGATTTATC
This sequence comes from Lampris incognitus, assembly GCF_029633865.1. NCBI lineage: Eukaryota > Metazoa > Chordata > Actinopteri > Lampriformes > Lampridae > Lampris > Lampris incognitus. Next base: position 51,961,627 of record NC_079223.1, on the reverse strand, counting down.
CTCATGTTTCTTTGCTTTATAACTGATTTATCCTCATGTTTGTTTGTTTTATAGTCTGATTCCTCATGTTTGTTTGTTTTATAGTCTGATTCCTCATGTTTGTTTTTTCCATAGCTGATTCCTCATGTTTGCTTGTTTTATAGTCTGATTCCTCATGTTTGTTTGTTTTATAGCTGATTTATCCTCATGTTGGTTTGTTTCATAGCTCATTTATTCTCATGTTGGTTTGTTATATAGTCTGATTTATCCTCATGTTTGTTTGTTTTATAGTCTGACTTATCCTCATGTTGGTTTGTTTTATAGTGTGACTTATCCTCATGTTTGTTTGTTTCATAGCAGATTCATCCTCATGTTTGTTTGTTTTATAGTCTGATTTATCCTCATGTTTGTTTGTTTTATAGCTGATTTATCCTCATGTTTGTTTGTTTTATAGTCTGATTTCTCATGTTTGTTTGTTTTATAGTCTGATTCCTCATGTTTTTTGTTTTATATCCAATTTATCCTCATGTTTGTTTGTTTTTTAGTCTGATTTATCCTCATGTTTGTTTGTTTTATAGTCTGATTTATCCTCATGTTTGTTTGTTTTATAGCCTGATTTATCCTCATGTTTGTTTGTTTTATAGTCTGATTTATCCTCATGTTTATTTGCTTTATAGCTGATTTATCCTCATGTTTGTTTGTTTTATAGCTGATTTATCCTCATGTTAGTTTGTTTTATAGCTGATTTATCCTCATTTTTGTTTGTTTTATAGCTGATTTATCCTCATGTTGGATTGTTTTATAGCTGATTTATCCTCATGTTGGATTGTTTTATAGCCTGATTTATCCTCATGTTTGTTTGTTTTATAGTCTGATTTAGCCTCATGTTTGTTTGTTTTATAGTCTGATTTATCCTCATGTTTGTTTGCTTTATAGCTGATTTATATTCATGTTGGTTTGTTTTATAGCTGATTTATCCTCATGTTGGTTTGATTTATAGCTGATTTATCCTCATTTTTGTTTGTTTTATAGCTGATTTATCCTCATGTTGGTTTGTTTTATAGGTGATTTATCCTCATGTTTGTTTGTTTTATAGCCTGATTTATCCTCATGTTGGTTTGTTTTATAGCAATTTATCCTCTTGTTTGTTTGCATTATAGCTGATTTATCCTCATGTTTGTTTGTTTTATAGTCTGATTTATCCTCATGTTTCTTTGCTTTATAACTGATTTATCCTCATGTTTGTTTGTTTTATAGTCTGATACCTCATGTTTGTTTGTTTTATAGTCTGATTCCTCATGTTTGTTTTTTTCATAGCTGATTCCTCATGTTTGCTTGTTTTATAGTCTGATTCCTCATGTTTGTTTGTTTTATAGCTGATTTATCCTCATGTTGGTTTGTTTTTTAGTCTGATTTATCCTCATGTTTGTTTGTTTTATAGCCTGATTTATCCTCATGTTTGTTTGTTTTATAGCTGATTTATCCTCATGTTTCTTTGCTTTATAACTGATTTATCCTCATGTTTGTTTGTTTTATAGTCTGATTTATCCTCATGTTTGTTTGTTTTATAGTCTGACTTATCCTCATGTTGGTTTGTTTTATAGTGTGACTTATCCTCATGTTTGTTTGTTTCATAGCAGATTCATCCTCATGTTTGTTTGTTTTATAGTCTGATTTATCCTCATGTTTGTTTGTTTTATAGCTGATTTATCCTCATGTTTGTTTGTTTTATAGTCTGATTTCTCATGTTTGTTTGTTTTATAGTCTGATTCCTCATGTTTTTTGTTTTATATCCAATTTATCCTCATGTTTGTTTGTTTTTTAGTCTGATTTATCCTCATGTTTGTTTGTTTTATAGTCTGATTTATCCTCATGTTTGTTTGTTTTATAGCCTGATTTATCCTCATGTTTGTTTGTTTTATAGTCTGATTTATCCTCATGTTTATTTGCTTTATAGCTGATTTATCCTCATGTTTGTTTGTTTTATAGCTGATTTATCCTCATGTTAGTTTGTTTTATAGCTGATTTATCCTCATTTTTGTTTGTTTTATAGCTGATTTATCCTCATGTTGGATTGTTTTATAGCTGATTTATCCTCATGTTGGATTGTTTTATAGCCTGATTTATCCTCATGTTTGTTTGTTTTATAGTCTGATTTATCCTCATGTTTGTTTGTTTTATAGTCTGATTTATCCTCATGTTTGTTTGCTTTATAGCTGATTTATATTCATGTTGGTTTGTTTTATAGCTGATTTATCCTCATGTTGGTTTGATTTATAGCTGATTTATCCTCATTTTTGTTTGTTTTATAGCTGATTTATCCTCATGTTGGTTTGTTTTATAGGTGATTTATCCTCATGTTTGTTTGTTTTATAGCCTGATTTATCCTCATGTTGGTTTGTTTTATAGCAATTTATCCTCTTGTTTGTTTGCATTATAGCTGATTTATCCTCATGTTTGTTTGTTTTATAGTCTGATTTATCCTCATGTTTCTTTGCTTTATAACTGATTTATCCTCATGTTTGTTTGTTTTATAGTCTGATACCTCATGTTTGTTTGTTTTATAGTCTGATTCCTCATGTTTGTTTTTTTCATAGCTGATTCCTCATGTTTGCTTGTTTTATAGTCTGATTCCTCATGTTTGTTTGTTTTATAGCTGATTTATCCTCATGTTGGTTTGTTTTTTAGTCTGATTTATCCTCATGTTTGTTTGTTTTATAGCCTGATTTATCCTCATGTTTGTTTGTTTTATAGCTGATTTATCCTCATGTTTCTTTGCTTTATAACTGATTTATCCTCATGTTTGTTTGTTTTATAGTCTGATTCCTCATGTTTGTTTGTTTTATAGTCTGATTCCTCATGTTTGTTTTTTCCATAGCTGATTCCTCATGTTTGCTTGTTTTATAGTCTGATTCCTCATGTTTGTTTGTTTTATAGCTGATTTATCCTCATGTTGGTTTGTTTCATAGCTCATTTATTCTCATGTTGGTTTGTTATATAGTCTGATTTATCCTCATGTTTGTTTGTTTTATAGTCTGACTTATCCTCATGTTGGTTTGTTTTATAGTGTGACTTATCCTCATGTTTGTTTGTTTCATAGCAGATTCATCCTCATGTTTGTTTGTTTTATAGTCTGATTTATCCTCATGTTTGTTTGTTTTATAGCTGATTTATCCTCATGTTTGTTTGTTTTATAGTCTGATTTCTCATGTTTGTTTGTTTTATAGTCTGATTCCTCATGTTTTTTGTTTTATATCCAATTTATCCTCATGTTTGTTTGTTTTTTAGTCTGATTTATCCTCATGTTTGTTTGTTTTATAGTCTGATTTATCCTCATGTTTGTTTGTTTTATAGCCTGATTTATCCTCATGTTTGTTTGTTTTATAGTCTGATTTATCCTCATGTTTATTTGCTTTATAGCTGATTTATCCTCATGTTTGTTTGTTTTATAGCTGATTTATCCTCATGTTAGTTTGTTTTATAGCTGATTTATCCTCATTTTTGTTTGTTTTATAGCTGATTTATCCTCATGTTGGATTGTTTTATAGCTGATTTATCCTCATGTTGGATTGTTTTATAGCTGATTTATCCTCATGTTTGTTTGTTTTATAGCTGATTTATCCTCAAGTTTGTTTGTTTTATAGCTGATGTATCCTCATGTTTGTTTGTTTTATAGCCTGATTTATCCTCATGTTTCTTTGTTTTATAGCTGATTTATCCTCATGTTTGTTTGTTTTATAGCCTGATTTATCCTCATGTAGGTTTGTTTTATAGCCTGATTTAGCCTCATGTCTGTTTGTTTTATAGCTGATTTATCCTCATGTTGGTTTGTTTTATAGCTGATTTATCCTCATGTTTGTTTGTTTTATAGCTGATTTATCCTCATGTTTGTTTGTTTTATAGTCTGATTTATCCTCATGTTGGTTTGTTTTATAGCTGATTTATCCTCATGTTGGTTTGTTTTATAGCTGATTTTTCCTCATGTTTGTTTGTTTTATAGCCTGATTTATCCTCATGTTTGTTTGTTTTATAGCTGATTTATCCTCATGTTTGTTTGCTTTATAGCTGATTTATCCTCATTTTTGTTTGTTTTATAGTCTGATTTATCCTCATGTTTGTTTGCTTTATAGCTGATTTATGCTCATGTTTGTTTGCTTTATAGCTGATTTATCCTCATGTTTGTTTTTTTTATAGTCTGATTCCTCATGTTTGTTTGTTTCATAGCTGATTCCTCATGTTTGTTTGTTTTATAGTCTGATTCCTCATGTTTGTTTGTTTTATAGTCTGATTCCTCATGTTTGTTTGTTTTGTAGCTGCTTTATCCTCATGTTTGTTTGTTTTATAGTCTGATTTATCCTCATGTTTGTTTGCTTTATAGCTGATGTATCCTCATGTTTGTTTGTTTTATAGCTGACATCCTCATGTTGGTTTGTTTTATAGCTGATTTATCCTCATGTTTGTTTGTTTTATAGCTGATTTATCCTCATGTTTGTTTGCTTAATAGCTGATTTATCCTCATGTTTGTTTGTTTTATAGTGTGATTTATCCTCATGTTTGTTTGTTTTATAGCTGATTTATCCTCATGTTTGTTTGCTTTATAGCTGATTTATCCTCATGTTTGTTTGTTTTATAGTCTGATTTATCCTCATGTTTGTTTGCTTTATAGCTGATTTATCCTCATGTTTGTTTGTTTTATAGTCTGATTCCTCATGTTTGTTTGTTTTATAGTCTGATTTATCCTCATGTTTGTTTGCTTTATAACTGATTTATCCTCATGTTTGTTTGTTTTATAGCTGATTTATCCTCATGTTGGTTTGTTTTATAGCTGATTTATCCTCATTTTTGTATGTTTTATAGTCTGATTTATCCTCATGTTCGTTTGTTTTATAGCTTATTTAACCTCCTATTTGTTTGTTTTATAGCCTGATTTATCCTCATGTTTGTTTGTTTTATAGTCTGATTTAGCCTCATGTTTGTTTGTTTTATAGTCTGATTTATCCTCATGTTTGTTTGCTTTATAGCTGATTTATATTCATGTTGGTTTGTTTTATAGCTGATTTATCCTCATGTTGGTTTGATTTATAGCTGATTTATCCTCATTTTTGTTTGTTTTATAGCTGATTTATCCTCATGTTGGTTTGTTTTATAGGTGATTTATCCTCATGTTTGTTTGTTTTATAGCCTGATTTATCCTCATGTTGGTTTGTTTTATAGCAATTTATCCTCTTGTTTGTTTGCATTATAGCTGATTTATCCTCATGTTTGTTTGTTTTATAGTCTGATTTATCCTCATGTTTCTTTGCTTTATAACTGATTTATCCTCATGTTTGTTTGTTTTATAGTCTGATACCTCATGTTTGTTTGTTTTATAGTCTGATTCCTCATGTTTGTTTTTTTCATAGCTGATTCCTCATGTTTGCTTGTTTTATAGTCTGATTCCTCATGTTTGTTTGTTTTATAGCTGATTTATCCTCATGTTGGTTTGTTTTTTAGTCTGATTTATCCTCATGTTTGTTTGTTTTATAGCCTGATTTATCCTCATGTTTGTTTGTTTTATAGTCTGATTTATCCTCATGTTTATTTGCTTTATAGCTGATTTATCCTCATGTTTGTTTGTTTTATAGCTGATTTATCCTCATGTTTCTTTGCTTTATAACTGATTTATCCTCATGTTTGTTTGTTTTATAGTCTGATTCCTCATGTTTGTTTGTTTTATAGTCTGATTCCTCATGTTTGTTTTTTTCATAGCTGATTCCTCATGTTTGCTTGTTTTATAGTCTGATTCCTCATGTTTGTTTGTTTTATAGCTGATTTATCCTCATGTTGGTTTGTTTCATAGCTCATTTATTCTCATGTTGGTTTGTTATATAGTCTGATTTATCCTCATGTTTGTTTGTTTTATAGTCTGACTTATCCTCATGTTGGTTTGTTTTATAGTGTGACTTATCCTCATGTTTGTTTGTTTCATAGCAGATTCATCCTCATGTTTGTTTGTTTTATAGTCTGATTTATCCTCATGTTTGTTTGTTTTATAGCTGATTTATCCTCATGTTTGTTTGTTTTATAGTCTGATTTCTCATGTTTGTTTGTTTTATAGTCTGATTCCTCATGTTTTTTGTTTTATATCCAATTTATCCTCATGTTTGTTTGTTTTTTAGTCTGATTTATCCTCATGTTTGTTTGTTTTATAGTCTGATTTATCCTCATGTTTGTTTGTTTTATAGCCTGATTTATCCTCATGTTTGTTTGTTTTATAGTCTGATTTATCCTCATGTTTATTTGCTTTATAGCTGATTTATCCTCATGTTTGTTTGTTTTATAGCTGATTTATCCTCATGTTAGTTTGTTTTATAGCTGATTTATCCTCATTTTTGTTTGTTTTATAGCTGATTTATCCTCATGTTGGATTGTTTTATAGCTGATTTATCCTCATGTTGGATTGTTTTATAGCTGATTTATCCTCATGTTTGTTTGTTTTATAGCTGATTTATCCTCATGTTTGTTTGTTTTATAGCTGATGTATCCTCATGTTTGTTTGTTTTATAGCCTGATTTATCCTCATGTTTCTTTGTTTTATAGCTGATTTATCCTCATGTTTGTTTGTTTTATAGCCTGATTTATCCTCATGTAGGTTTGTTTTATAGCCTGATTTAGCCTCATGTCTGTTTGTTTTATAGCTGATTTATCCTCATGTTGGTTTGTTTTATAGCTGATTTATTCTCATGTTGGTTTGTTTTATAGGCTGATTTATTCTCATGTTGGTTTGTTTTATAGCTGATTTTTCCTCATGTTGGTTTGTTTTATAGCTGATTTATTCTCATGTTGGTTTGTTATATAGTCTGATTTATCCTCATGTTTGTTTGTTTTATAGTCTGACTTATCCTCATGTTGGTTTGTTTTATAGTGTGACTTATCCTCATGTTTGTTTGTTTTATAGCTGATTTATCCTCATGTTTGTTTGTTTCATAGTCGGATTCGTCATGTTTGTTTGTTTTATATCCAATTTATCCTCATGTTTGTTTGTTTCATAGATGATTTATGTTTTATGGTCTGATTTATTCTCGTGATGGTTTCTTTTGCAGTCTGATTTATCCTCATTTTTGTTTGTCTTCAGTATTCTTATGAGTTTCATAATCCTGCCTCTGTCTATAGTATTATGAGTTCCATACTCTTGCCTCTGTCTTTAGTATTATTGTGAGTTTCATAATCTTGACACTGTCTTTAGTATTATTATGAGTTTCATAATATTGCCTCTATCTTTAGTATTCTTAGGAGTTTTATGCTCTTACCTCTGTCTTTAGCATTCTTATGGTTTTAATATTCTTGCCTCTATCTTTAGTATTATTATGAGTTTCATACTCTTGCCTCTGTCTTTAGTATTCTTAGGAGTTTCATACTCTTGCCTCTGTCTTTAGTGTTATTATGAGTTTTATGATCTTGCCTCTGTCTTTAGTATTATTGTGAGTTTCATACTCTTGCCTCTGTCTTTAGTATTCTTATGATTTTCATACTCTTGCCTCTGTCTTTAGTATTCTTATGATTTTCATACGCTTGCCTCTGTCTTTAGTATTATTTTGAGTTTCATAATCTTGCCTCTGTCTTTATTATTCTTAGGAGTTTCATACTCTTGCCTCCGTCTTTAGTATTATTATGAGCTTCATGCTCTTACCTCTGTTTTTAGTATTATTATGAGTTTCATAATCTTGACTCTGTCTTTAGTATTCTTAGGAGTTTCATACTCTTGCCGCTGTCTTTAGTATTATTATGAGCTTCATACTCTTACCTCTGTTTTTAGTATTATTATGAGTTTCATACTCTTGCCTCTGTCTTTAGTGTTATTATGAGTTTCATAATATTGCCTCTGTCTTTAGTATTATTAATAGTTGCATACTCTTGCCTCTGTTTTTAGTATTATTATGAGTTTCATACTCTTGCCTCTGTCTTTAGTGTTATTATGAGTTTCATAATATTGCCTCTGTTTTTAGTATTATTATGAGTTTCATACTCTCGCCTCTGTCTTCAGTTTTATTATGAGTTTCATAATATTGCCTCTGTCTATAGTATTATTATGAGTTTCATACTCTCGCCTCTGTCTTCAGTGTTATTATGAGTTTCATAATATTGCCTCTGTCTTTAGTATTATTAATAGTTTCATACTCTTGCCTCTGTTTTTAGTATTATTATTAGTTTCATACTCTTGCCTCTGTCTTTAGTATTACTTTGAGCTTCCTACTCTTGCCTCTATTGGCGATGTAAGCAGATGCTTTGTTGCCGGACTTGTCATAACCCAAGGGGGCTGTACTGGGGTATCAGCACAACGTCTAGCACTCAGATGGTCCAACCATCGTGAAGTACAGCCAGTGGAGCAACTTGAGGTTTTTGTTCTCGATGGCATCAAAACTGAAATGTGTTTTTAACTGAACTTACGTTTAACTTATACTTCACCTATTGAAAACCCTCAACTGCTTGCCAGTCATTAATTCTCCGAATCTATCTGGGTTACAGCTCCAACCATGGGCCAAAGTTCAGCCTGTTTTCACCCCATTGCTGACATGGTCCACTTCTGAGACGTCTCAGTTCAGCTCGTTCAGTAGAAAGCAGTCCTTTTGCAGTCACAACTGCCGTCTCTGGGAAACCTCTAAAGCGAGCTGCACGTCCAGAAGCCGGGCAGGTTCACCTGGAGTGCCACGGCAGACCTGCAGCAGCCCCTCTTTGAGCTGCTCAGACCTGCCTCACCACTCTCAGCCCCCCGCAGGCGTCCTGCAGCGGTGTGCTGTGCAGCCCTGCAGCCCTGCCCCAGACCGCTGCATGGTAAAGCCATCAAGGCTGCCGGTCCTTTGAAGAGGAGGACTACAGAAACACAACAACGCTCAGTACACCGCCCCGTCTCCCTCTTCAACTGCTCCTTTTTCTTCTTTTCTTTTTTCTTTGCCTTCCCCAGAAATTCTTGCTAGGCCCGGAACAGCCCCCTCTCTGCTTTTTCAATTTAGTTTCCCCTCTCGTTTGCTCACAGATACCTTCCTCCCTCCCTCTCTCTGTCTGTCTCTGTCTCTGTGTCTCTCTCTCTCTCTCTCTCTCTCTCTCTCTCTCTCTCTCTCTCTCTCTCTCTCTCTCTCTCTCTCTCTCTCTCTCTCTCTCTCTCTCTCTCTCTCCTCTCTCTCTCTCTCTCTCTCTATCTCTCTGTCTCTCTCTCTCTGTCTCTCTATCTCTCTTTCTCTGAGTCTCTCTCTCTTAGACACTCACTCATTCCACTTAACCCCCATCTATTCCTCCTCCTCACTTTCCTTTCTCTCTCATTTTCGCTCCAACCAACTTTCTCCTCCTGTCTTAATTTTCCTCGAGTTTGTTTTGTCTGTCTGCATCTTTCTGTCTCTCTTTCTTTCTGTCTGTCTTTCTTTCTTTTCTTTCTTTATTTTTCATTTTTCTTTCTTTCTTTATTTCTTTCTTCCTTCCTTTCCTTCTTTCTTTCTTTTTTTCTTTCTTTCTTTTGTTTTTCTTTTTTTTGCTATTCTTTCTTTCTTTCTTTCTTACTCTCACGTCACCTCTTTGTCCGTTTTTTCACCTTACTTGTCCTTCTCACCGCCCTGTTTTTCATCCCTCCATCCTCCAGATGTCTCTGGGAGGGCAGGGGCAGTTCATGGTGGGCTGCTGTGTAGTTATACACTGCACATCTCAGCGGTGTGTGTAGGTTGCTGCAGCGTCACAAGGAGAGCTGTCACTCTGGTGAAGGTGCAAAGAGAAGTGTCACTCCGGTAAAGGTCCAAAGACAAGTGTCACTCTGGTGAAGGTCCAAAGAGAAATGTCACTCTGGTGAAGGTCTATAGAGAAGTGTCACTCTGGTCAAGGTCCAAAGAGAAGAGCCACTCTGGTGAAGGTCTATAGAGAAGTGTCACTCTGGTGAAGGTCTATAGAGAAGTGTCACTCTGGTGAAGGTCCAAAGACAAGTGTCACTCTGGTGAAGGTCCAAAGAGAAATGTCACTCTGGTGAAGGTCCAAAGAGAAGTGTCACTCTGGTGAAGGTCTATAGAGAAGTGTCACTCTGGTCAAGGTCCAAAGAGAAGAGCCACTCTGGTGAAGGTCTATAGAGAAGTGTCACTCTGGTGAAGGTCTATAGAGAAGTGTCACTCTGGTGAAGGTCCAAAGAGAAGTGCCACTCTGGTCAAGGTCCAAAGAAAAGTGCCACTCTGGTGAAGGTCCAAAGAGAATTGTCACTCTGGTGAAGGTCTATAGAGAAGTGTCACTCTGGTGAAGGTCTATAGAGAAGTGTCACTTTGGTGAAGGTCCAAAGACAAGTGTAACTCTGGTGAAGGTCCAAAGAGAAGAGTCACTCTGGTGAAGGTCCAAAGAGAAGTGCCACTGTGGTGAAGGTCCAAAGAGAAGTGTCACTCTAGTGAAGGTCCAAAGACAAGTGTCACTCTGGTGAAGGTCCAAAGAGAAGTGTCACTCTGGTGAAGGTCCAAAGAGAAGTGTCACTCTGGTGAAGGTCCAAAGAGAAGTCTCACACTGGTGAAGGTCCAAAGAGAAGTGTCACTCTGGTGAAGGTCTAGAGAGAAGTGTCCCTCTGGTGAAGTTCCAAAGACAAGTGTAACTCTGGTGAAGGTCCAAAGAGAAGTGTCACTCTGGTGAAGGTCCAAAGACAAGTGTCACTCTGGTGAAGGTCCAAAGAGAAGTGTCACTCTGGTGAAGGTCTAAAGAGAAGTGCCCCTCTGGTGAAGTTCCAAAGACAAGTGTAACTCTGGTGAAGGTCCAAAGAGAAGTGTCACTCTGGTGAAGGTCCAAAGACAAGTGTCACTCTGGTGAAGGCACAAAGAGAAGTGCCACTCTGGTGAAGGTCCAAAGAGAAGTGTCACTCTGGTGAAGATCCAAAGAGAAGTACCACTCTGGTCAAGGTCCAAAGAGAAGTGCCACTCTGGTGAAGGTCTATAGAGAAGTGTCACTCTGGTGAGGGTCCAAAGAGAAGTGCCATTCTGGTGAAGGTCCAAAGAGAAGTGCCATTCTGGTGAAGGTCCAAAGAGAAGTGTCACTATGGTGAAGGTCCAAATAGAAGTATCACTCTGGTGAAGGTCTATAGAGAAGTGCCAGTCTGGTGAAGGTCTATAGAGAAGTGTCACTCTGGTGAAGGTCCAAAGAGAAGTGCCACTCTGGTGAAGGTCTATAGAGAAGTGTCACTCTGGTGAAGGTCCAAAGACAAGTGTAACTCTGCTGAAGGTCCAAAGAGAAGTGTCACTCTGGTGAAGGTCCAAAGACAAGTGTCACTCTGGTGAAGGTCCAAAGAGAAGTGCCACTCTGGTGAAGGTCCAAAGAGAAGTGTCACTCTGGTGAAGGTCTATAGAGAAGTGCCACTCTGGTGAAGGTCCAAACAGAAGTGCCATTCTGGTGAAGGTCCAAAGAGAAGTGCCATTCTGGTGAAGCTCCAAAAAGAAGTGTCACTCTGCTGAAGGTCCAAATAGAAGTGTCACTCTGGTGAAGGTCTATAGAGAAGTGCCACTCTGGTGAAGGTCCAAAGAGAAGTGCCACTCTGGTCAAGGTCCAAAGAAAAGTGCCACTCTGGTGAAGGTCCAAAGAGAATTGTCACTCTGGTGAAGGTCTATAGAGAAGTGTCACTCTGGTGAAGGTCTATAGAGAAGTGTCACTTTGGTGAAGGTCCAAAGACAAGTGTAACTCTGGTGAAGGTCCAAAGAGAAGAGTCACTCTGGTGAAGGTCCAAAGAGAAGTGCCACTGTGGTGAAGGTCCAAAGAGAAGTGTCACTCTAGTGAAGGTCCAAAGACAAGTGTCACTCTGGTGAAGGTCCAAAGAGAAGTGTCACTCTGGTGAAGGTCCAAAGAGAAGTGTCACTCTGGTGAAGGTCCAAAGAGAAGTCTCACACTGGTGAAGGTCCAAAGAGAAGTGTCACTCTGGTGAAGGTCTATAGAGAAGTGTCACTCTGGTGAAGTTCCAAAGACAAGTGTAACTCTGGTGAAGGTCCAAAGAGAAGTGTCACTCTGGTGAAGGTCCAAAGACAAGAGTCACTCTGGTGAAGGTCCAAAGAGAAGTGTCACTCTGGTGAAGGTCTAAAGAGAAGTGCCCCTCTGGTGAAGTTCCAAAGACAAGTGTAACTCTGGTGAAGGTCCAAAGAGAAGTGTCACTCTGGTGAAGGTCCAAAGACAAGTGTCACTCTGGTGAAGGCACAAAGAGAAGTGCCACTCTGGTGAAGGTCCAAAGAGAAGTGTCACTCTGGTGAAGATCCAAAGAGAAGTACCACTCTGGTCAAGGTCCAAAGAGAAGTGCCACTCTGGTGAAGGTCTATAGAGAAGTGTCACTCTGGTGAGGGTCCAAAGAGAAGTGCCATTCTGGTGAAGGTCCAAAGAGAAGTGCCATTCTGGTGAAGGTCCAAAGAGAAGTGTCACTATGGTGAAGGTCCAAATAGAAGTATCACTCTGGTGAAGGTCTATAGAGAAGTGCCAGTCTGGTGAAGGTCTATAGAGAAGTGTCACTCTGGTGAAGGTCCAAAGAGAAGTGCCACTCTGGTGAAGGTCTATAGAGAAGTGTCACTCTGGTGAAGGTCCAAAGACAAGTGTAACTCTGCTGAAGGTCCAAAGAGAAGTGTCACTCTGGTGAAGGTCCAAAGACAAGTGTCACTCTGGTGAAGGTCCAAAGAGAAGTGCCACTCTAGTGAAGGTCCAAAGAGAAGTGTCACTCTGGTGAAGGTCTATAGAGAAGTGCCACTCTGGTGAAGGTCCAAAGAGAAGTGCCATTCTGGTGAAGGTCCAAAGAGAAGTGCCATTCTGGTGAAGGTCCAAAGAGAAGTGTCACTCTGCTGAAGGTCCAAATAGAAGTGTAACTCTGGTGAAGGTCTATAGAGAAGTGCCACTCTGGTGAAGGTCTATAGAGAAGTGTCACTCTGGTCAAGGTCCAAAGAGAAGTGCCACTCTGGTGAAGGTCTATAGAGAAGTGTCACTCTGGTGAAGGTCCAAAGACAAGTGTCACTCTGGTGAGGGTCCAAAGAGAAGTGCCATTCTGGTGAAGGTCCAAAGAGAAGTGCCATTCTGGTGAAGGTCCAAAGAGAAGTGTCACTCTGGTGAAGGTCCAAATAGAAGTATCACTCTGGTGAAGGTCTATAGAGAAGTGCCAGTCTGGTGAAGGTCTATAGAGAAGTGTCACTCTGGTGAAGGTCCAAAGAGAAGTGCCACTCTGGTGAAGGTCTATAGAGAAGTGTCACTCTGGTGAAGGTCCAAAGACAAGTGTAACTCTGCTGAAGGTCCAAAGAGAAGTGTCACTCTGGTGAAGGTCCAAAGACAAGTGTCACTCTGGTGAAGGTCCAAAGAGAAGTGCCACTCTGGTGAAGGTCCAAAGAGAAGTGTCACTCTGGTGAAGGTCTATAGAGAAGTGCCACTCTGGTGAAGGTCCAAAGAGAAGTGCCATTCTGGTGAAGGTCCAAAGAGAAGTGCCATTCTGGTGAAGGTCCAAAGAGAAGTGTCACTCTGCTGAAGGTCCAAATAGAAGTGTCACTCTGGTGAAGGTCTATAGAGAAGTGTCCCTCTGGTGAAGTTCCAAAGAGAAGAGTCACTCTGGTGGAGGTCCAAAGAGAAGTGCCACTGTGGTGAAGGTCCAAAGAGAAGTGTCACTCTAGTGAAGGTCCAAAGACAAGTGTCACTCTGGTGAAGGTCCAAAGAGAAGTGTCACTCTGGTGAAGGTCCAAAGAGAAGTGTCACTCTGGTGAAGGTCCAAAGAGAAGTCTCACACTGGTGAAGGTCCAAAGAGAAGTGTCACTCTGGTGAAGGTCTATAGAGAAGTGTCCCTCTGGTGAAGGTCCAAAGACAAGGGTAACTCTGGTGGAGGTCCAAAGAGAAGTGTCACTCTGGTGAAGGTCCAAAGACAAGTGTCACTCTGGTGAAGGTCCAAAGAGATGTGTCACTCTGGTGAAGGTCTAAAGAGAAGTGCCCCTCTGGTGAAGTTCCAAAGACAAGTGTAACTCTGGTGAAGGTCCAAAGAGAAGTGTCACTCTGGTGAAGGTCCAAAGACAAGTGTCACTCTGGTGAAGGCACAAAGAGAAGTGCCACTCTGGTGAAGGTCCAAAGAGAAGTGTCACTCTGGTGAAGATCCAAAGAGAAGTACCACTCTGGTCAAGGTCCAAAGAGAAGTGCCACTCTGGTGAAGGTCTATAGAGAAGTGTCACTCTGGTGAGGGTCCAAAGAGAAGTGCCATTCTGGTGAAGGTCCAAAGAGAAGTGCCATTCTGGTGAAGGTCCAAAGAGAAGTGTCACTATGGTGAAGGTCCAAATAGAAGTATCACTCTGGTGAAGGTCTATAGAGAAGTGCCAGTCTGGTGAAGGTCTATAGAGAAGTGTCACTCTGGTGAAGGTCCAAAGAGAAGTGCCACTCTGGTGAAGGTCTATAGAGAAGTGTCACTCTGGTGAAGGTCCAAAGACAAGTGTAACTCTGCTGAAGGTCCAAAGAGAAGTGTCACTCTGGTGAAGGTCCAAAGACAAGTGTCACTCTGGTGAAGGTCCAAAGAGAAGTGCCACTCTGGTGAAGGTCCAAAGAGAAGTGTCACTCTGGTGAAGGTCTATAGAGAAGTGCCACTCTGGTGAAGGTCCAAAGAGAAGTGCCATTCTGGTGAAGGTCCAAAGAGAAGTGCCATTCTGGTGAAGCTCCAAAGAGAAGTGTCACTCTGCTGAAGGTCCAAATAGAAGTGTCACTCTGGTGAAGGTCTATAGAGAAGTGCCACTCTGGTGAAGGTCCAAAGAGAAGTGCCACTCTGGTCAAGGTCCAAAGAAAAGTGCCACTCTGGTGAAGGTCCAAAGAGAATTGTCACTCTGGTGAAGGTCTATAGAGAAGTGTCACTCTGGTGAAGGTCTATAGAGAAGTGTCACTTTGGTGAAGGTCCAAAGACAAGTGTAACTCTGGTGAAGGTCCAAAGAGAAGAGTCACTCTGGTGGAGGTCCAAAGAGAAGTGCCACTGTGGTGAAGGTCCAAAGAGAAGTGTCACTCTAGTGAAGGTCCAAAGACAAGTGTCACTCTGGTGAAGGTCCAAAGAGAAGTGTCACTCTGGTGAAGGTCCAAAGAGAAGTGTCACTCTGGTGAAGGTCCAAAGAGAAGTCTCACACTGGTGAAGGTCCAAAGAGAAGTGTCACTCTGGTGAAGGTCTATAGAGAAGTGTCCCTCTGGTGAAGTTCCAAAGACAAGGGTAACTCTGGTGGAGGTCCAAAGAGAAGTGCCACTGTGGTGAAGGTCCAAAGACAAGTGTCACTCTGGTGAAGGTCCAAAGAGATGTGTCACTCTGGTGAAGGTCTAAAGAGAAGTGCCCCTCTGGTGAAGTTCCAAAGACAAGTGTAACTCTGGTGAAGGTCCAAAGAGAAGTGTCACTCTGGTGAAGGTCCAAAGACAAGTGTCACTCTGGTGAAGGCACAAAGAGAAGTGCCACTCTGGTGAAGGTCCAAAGAGAAGTGTCACTCTGGTGAAGATCCAAAGAGAAGTACCACTCTGGTCAAGGTCCAAAGAGAAGTGCCACTCTGGTGAAGGTCTATAGAGAAGTGTCACTCTGGTGAGGGTCCAAAGAGAAGTGCCATTCTGGTGAAGGTCCAAAGAGAAGTGCCATTCTGGTGAAGGTCCAAAGAGAAGTGTCACTATGGTGAAGGTCCAAATAGAAGTATCACTCTGGTGAAGGTCTATAGAGAAGTGCCAGTCTGGTGAAGGTCTATAGAGAAGTGTCACTCTGGTGAAGGTCCAAAGAGAAGTGCCACTCTGGTGAAGGTCTATAGAGAAGTGTCACTCTGGTGAAGGTCCAAAGACAAGTGTAACTCTGCTGAAGGTCCAAAGAGAAGTGTCACTCTGGTGAAGGTCCAAAGACAAGTGTCACTCTGGTGAAGGTCCAAAGAGAAGTGCCACTCTGGTGAAGGTCCAAAGACAAGTGTCACTCTGGTGAAGGTCTATAGAGAAGTGCCACTCTGGTGAAGGTCCAAAGAGAAGTGCCATTCTGGTGAAGGTCCAAAGAGAAGTGCCATTCTGGTGAAGGTCCAAAGAGAAGTGTCACTCTGCTGAAGGTCCAAATAGAAGTGTCACTCTGGTGAAGGTCTATAGAGAAGTGCCACTCTGGTGAAGGTCTATAGAGAAGTGTCACTCTGGTCAAGGTCCAAAGAGAAGTGCCACTCTGGTGAAGGTCTATAGAGAAGTGTCACTCTGGTGAAGGTCCAAAGACAAGTGTAACTCTGGTGAAGGTCCAAAGAGAGGTGTCACTCTGGTGAAGGTCCAAATAGAAGTGTCACTCTGGTGAAGGTCTATAGAGAAGTGCCACGCTGGTGAAGGTCTATAGAGAAGTGTCACTCTGGTCAACGTCCAAAGAGAAGTGCCACTCTGATGAAGGTCTATAGAGAAGTGTCACTCTGGTGAAGGTCTATAGAGAAGTGTCACTCTGGTGAAGGTCTATAGAGAAGTGTCACTCTGGTGAAGGTCCAAAGACAAGTGTAACTCTGGTGAAGGTCCAAAGAGAAGTGTCACTCTGGTGAAGGTCCAAAGAGAAGTGCCACTGTGGTGAAGGTCCAAAGAGAAGTGTCACTCTGGTGAAGGTCTATAGAGAAGTGTCACTCTGGTGAAGGTCTATAGAGAAGTGTCACTCTGGTGAAGGTCCAAAGAGAAGTGTCCCTCTGGTGAAGTTCCAAAGACAAGTGTAACTCTGGTGAAGGTCCAAAGAGAAGTGTCACTCTGGTGAAGGTCCAAAGAGAAGTGTCACTCTGGTGAGGGTCCAAAGAGAAGTGCCACTGTGGTGAAGGTCCAAAGAGAAGTGCCACTCTGGTGAAGGTCCAAAGAGAAGTGTCACTCTGGTGAAGGTCTATAGAGAAGTGCCACTCTGGTGAAGGTCCAAAGAGAAGTGCCATTCTGGTGAAGGTCGAAAGAGAAATGCCATTCTGGTGAAGGTCCAAAGAGAAGTGTCACTCTGGTGAAGGTTCAAAGAGAAGTGCCACTCTGGTGAAGGTCCAAAGAGAAGTGTCACTCTGGTGAAGGTCTATAGAGAAGTGTCACTCTGGTGAAGGTCCAAAGACAAGTGTCACTCTGGTGAAGGTCCAAAGATAAGTGTCACTCTGGTGAAGGTCCAAATAGAAGTGTCACTCTGGTGAAGGTCTCTAGAGAAGTGTCACTCTGGTGAAGGACTATAGAGAAGTGTCACTCTGGCGAAGGTCCAAAGACAAGTGTAACTCTGGTGAATGTCCAAATAGAAGTGTCACTTTGGTGAAGGTCCAAAGAGAAGTGCCACTGTGGTGAAGGTCCAAAGAAAAGTGCCACTCTGGTGAAGGTCTATAGAGAAGTGTCACTCTGGTGAAGGTCCAAAGAGAAGTGCCACTCTGGTGAAGGTCCAAAGAGAAGTGCCACTCTAGTGAAGGTCAAAGAGGAGTGCCACTCTGGTGAAGGTCTATAGATAAGTGTCACTCTGGTGAAGGTCCAAAGAGAAGTGTCACTCTGGTGAAGGTTTATAGAGAAGTGTCACTCTGGTGAAGGTCCAAAGAGAAGTGCCACTCTGGTGAAGGTCTATAGAGAACTGCCACTCTGGTGAAGGTCCAAAGACAAGTGTAACTCTGGTGAAGGTCCAAAGACAAGTGTCACTCTGGTG
>NC_079223.1:51926564-51931564 GCF_029633865.1 Lampris incognitus | reverse complement strand
GTCTTTCACAGTACGTTTATACACAAACCCCAGAATGAAAGTGTGCTTGGAGAAAACCTCCCCTACCTTTCTGAATAAACTCTCCAACAACATGAACAGTGGTACCAGGCACACGCACTCCAGGTAACAGTGGAAAACAGTTTCTTTGTAAGGGCAAAAAATACATTTATCACTCACACCCTGACCCATGACAGAGAGAAAAGCATTAACTGCTACTATCCCATGCACAATCCTCCACTGCAAGTCAGCAACCTTCTTTGTTAATGGCGGTTTATATAGACCCCTCCAAGCAGGTCTGACATCGACTCCCAAGCCCAGATGACTTCGCCAAGGTGTGTCGACTCGGTCGTGTAGTTTACCTTTGTTTAGACATTTAACCATCGTTCCATACAGTAATTTGCCTTTTGCTTCTTCTAAATTCAGAAAAGTACTTCTCTTCTCAGTAAAAAAAAACCCTGAACAGTCATCAAAGCTGGGACGAATACTTAAACAAGGAAAAGGATCATCGACATTAGGCACGATCAAACCATTGCTGTATTCATTCAACAGGATGAATTCATGCCCCTTCAGACAGCGTCTCCAGTGGTCAAGCAGCTTGTTGATGATCCTCACAGAACGCACTCCCAGACCAGCCGCAAGAGCAGCTGCATTGCACAAGTCAGGTCCAGCTGTGTGCACCACCGATTCAAGGGTTAGAAAACCTGCTCTGCAAAACACTTCTGTGACTGCCGATCCTGCCCAGCAGGGTGTGTTCAGACGTCCTCCATGCGCCACATGCTCCCTCAACAACCAGTACAGGGAGTCGCATTGCTTTGTCCTCTCTTTCACCACCATCTTCCACACTGTGAAGACACCGCGGTAGAAAGGTGGCGGGGTTTGAAACTTCACAGTCTTCAAATCCATGAGGAACAGTGAGTCATGCAGTCCCAAACCACCAAACTTCTGCAACACTATGTGTGCCAGTGGTCTCCACACCAAGTCTTTCGGGCCATAAAGCAGTCTCTGGAGAAATTGAAGGCGGAACGCAGCGCCTCTACTGGCCAAATGTGCAAGTCCTTGTCCTCCTTCCTCCTTTGGGAGAAAAAGGACAGCCTGGGGAATCCAATGTAATTTATCCCAAAAAAAATCAACTAAAACAGCTTGAATTCTTGCAAGTAAATTTGGAGGGGGGTCAACACAAACTAATCTGTGCCATAATGAGGAGGATACTAGATTGTTGATTACAAGCGTCCTCCCTCTGTAAGACATGCTTGGCAGGAGCCACTTCCACTTTTTAAGCCGGCCTTCTATTTTTTCTAAAATGTTCTCCCAGTTCTTTTCTAACACAGATTCTTCACCCAAAAAAACTCCCAAGTGCTTTATCCCTCCTTTTTTCCAAATCAGCCCTCCCGGTAGAACTAAATTGTCAAGTGGCCTTTTCCCAACCATCACGGCTTCACTTTTTTCCCAGTTTACCTTAGCAGATGACAAACTATTGAAAAGACCTACAGTCCCCTCCAAGGTATCAATATCACTCTGTTTGTTAATCATTATCATAACGTCATCTGCATATGCTGAGACCTTCACAGCTGTGGTACAACCTGGGAAAAAAACACCTGAGAGTTTTTCCCTGAGTTTGTGAAGGAAAGGCTCAATGGAAAGGGAGTACAGCATTCCAGAGAGTGCGCATCCTTGACGTACTCCCCTCTGTACAATGAAAGGTGCAGCCAAACCACCATTAATTTTTAGTATACTCACAATGTCACGGTACAGTACCTGGATCTTGGCTATGAAACCTGGGCTGAACCCAAAAGCATGTAGCGTCTGCAACAGATACTTGTTTTCAACCAGTCAAAAGCCTTTTCCTGGTCTATGGAAATGAGACCAGTATCTACACCCAATGAGCCAGAGAGTTCCAAAACGTGCCCAATTAGGGTGATATTGTCACTTATTACTCTGCCGGGCACACAGTAAGTCTGGTCAACATGAATGGCCTTACTCATCACCTCTCTAAGTCTAGAGGCTAGAACTTTAGAGAGGATTTTATAGTCCCCACACAGCAGAGATACAGGTCTCCAGTTCTTCAGGTCTTGTAGATCCCCCTTTTTCGGCAGCAAAGTGATAACTGCCCTTCTACAGCTCAGCGGTAGCTGTCCTCTGCACAAACTGTCCTGAAGCACCTCCAGCAAATCTTTGCCGACCACAGACCAGAAAGACTTATAAAATTC
Source organism: Lampris incognitus (assembly GCF_029633865.1). Classification (NCBI taxonomy): domain Eukaryota; kingdom Metazoa; phylum Chordata; class Actinopteri; order Lampriformes; family Lampridae; genus Lampris; species Lampris incognitus. The sequence continues at coordinate 51,929,357 of NC_079223.1, read as the reverse complement.
AACGGGCAGTCCATCAATGCCAGGTGCTTTACAATTGCCCAGGCTCATGAGAGCAGTATACAGTTCATTCAGAGACAGTTCTGCATCTAACACCGCATTGGTATCAGCGTCCACCTGAGGTAGCCCAGCATAAAAAGAACTGGCCAACTCTGAATCCTCCACAAATTCACTTTTAAACAGATCATTGTAGAAGGAGGTGGCATATCTGCGGATCTCAGGGGCTCCCGTTATCATGGTTCCTTCTTCAGAGCATAACTAATTATCTTCTTCTGACCGTTCCTTCACTCCAAACCAAAAAAAAAAAAAACTGTGATGGGGCATCCATTTGAGACACATTCATGAAACGTGAACGGACCAGAGCTCCCTGTGCTGTAGTGCCCAACAGGTTGGCTAAGGCAGCCTTTTTAGCTTTAAGGGCTTCAATATGCCCTTGATTTCTTGTAGTATCCACTAAACCCTGTAACTCTACTACTTCAATCTCCAGTTCTTTAAGAGATCTGGTAATGTACTTAGTGACATTGCGAGTATACTCCTGACATAATTGTCTTATCTTGCTCTTTCCTACATCCCACCATTGCTGTAATGAAGAAAAAGTGGTCTTGCTTTTTCCATGCAAAGCCCAAAGAAACTCAACAGCCTCTCTGAAAGTTCTATCATGTAGAAGACCAGTATTAAAATGCCAATATGCACTCCGTACTTTAACATTCTGAATGAAAAAGAGCACTGAACAAGACAATGGTTCGAAAAACCAACAGGAGTTATTTGACTTGATTTAAAGATACCAAAATTATGTTTGAAACAATAAAAACGATCAAGTCTGGCCAGAGATAACAAATTATCCTTGGAGTGACTCCACGTGTACTGCCTGTCACTCTTGTAAAAAACCTCTCCAAACATCCTGTAGGCCATGGGTTTCAATCAACCGCTTAAGTTTAGCAGATGAAGCGGGATGAGGCTCTAGATGGTTCCTGTCTAGTTTGGCATTTTCCGTGCAATTGAAATCACCTCCCAGAAACAGAAAGAAATCGGTACAATTGTGAATTACATCACATAAGGTGTTCAGCAGTCCCATTCTCTCAACGCCCGAAACTGGGGCATAAACATTCACAAAAATCAATTTCGCACCCTCATATTGTACTGTGACTTTTAGAATATGACCACACACTATCTCTTCTACCTACCTTAAACCCTTAGAGAAAAGCACACCAACGCCGCCACTGTTAGTTAATTTGTGGCTTAGGAAGACCTCCCCAGGCCACTCCTTCTTCCAGTCACTTTCATTCACAGCATCACTGTGAGTTTCTTGAATAAAGACCACATCCAACCCTTTCAATTCTACCAACTTGAAGAGAGAAGCTCTCTTCACATCGCTCCTGGCTCCATTTATATTTAAAGACCCTATCTTCAAATCAGCCATGAAAGGGAAAGAAGTTGTCTCTGCAACAAGAAAAGCACATACAAACAATATGAGGAGAACAAACTTTGTCTTAATCATCACTGATTAATTGTGCCTTGACTTTTGTCGTGATTTTCTTGAGCCGGTAAGCCTCTTGGTCAGTGAAAGCCCCCTCTTCCTTCCTCAGTCGTGCCACAGACCTGACGAAAGATCTCAAATCGGGGAAGAACTGTTCGGTTTTAACCGCCCTTTGCCCTTTAGTGTCAGTTAAAAATTCCCTAATTGTCTGGAGGGGATAAAAAATGGTTTCATCCTCTTGTGATGGTGTCCACTCACTTTCCTCATCCGATGAATCATCCAACACTTTCTTGGCCTTGGCACTACCCTGCTCTTTGTCAGACATTTTCCTTTTACTGCGTTTAGCTGTTAAACCAGTCTCCTCCGTAAACATGTTGCCATCTACCAGTTCCTCACTGACCACACTTTCCACACTCTGACCACAGTTCATTTTACCTTTATCACATTTCCTTTCCTCTGCCAGCTTACATTTTTTCCTGTTTCTCTCTGGTCTGGGCATTATCGGCATCATTTCGACTCTTAGCTTGGTCCTGTTCCTCACTCTGCTCCCTGTCCTGCGTGTCTGCCGCGGTCTCCTCTACTTTCTCTGCGGACTGCTGTGTACCAGGCGAGTCAGACTCGGCTTCAGGCCGCGGCGCCTCGGGCCGCGGCGCTTCAGGCGGGTTCGAGCTGGTCTGCTGTCCGGCCTCGGGGCAAGACCGAACCACATGTCCTTCTGCACTGCAACCGAAGCATTTCATCGTCTCAGAGGTGGCAAACACGTTATAACTAAAACCGTCTGCTTTGAACGTGAAAGTCAGGTTTAAATCACCCGTGTTGTCCTGGAGGATCATGAACACCTGTCTTCTGTGACACACAACGTGTCTCAGTTTTGGCGACTTGGACCCCAGCAGAACCAATTTAATGGGGGACACCAACTGCCCGAAACGCGACAGCTCCGTGGCCAACACTTCGTTCTTAATGAACGGAGGCGCGTTTGAAATAGTGACCTTCTTTGCCAGGTTCACCAGCGGGAGAACAGGGGTGAAAGAGTCGCGAATCACGACGCCATTTTCCACAACTTTTCCAACTTTGGCCACGTCATCTAAGAAAATGACAACAGCTTTGTTCATGCGCAAAGCAGACTTCACACTTTCAAACCCGACAACCTCTCCAAAAGCATAGCTGGCCTCCTCCACCCTAACAGCATAGCTGGCCTCCTCCACCCTAACAGCATAGCTGGCCTCCTCCACTGAACAGCCAACACTCGGCAATATCTTAACCGCATGACGGCGTGTCAGCTTCTCCAGCTCCGCACTACTACTGACAACGGGCATGGT
>NC_079223.1:51839064-51924064 GCF_029633865.1 Lampris incognitus | reverse complement strand
ATTGCTCTTTATGGCAGTGTAGTGTGTGGCCCACTTGCAAGTCAGGAACTAGATAAAAGGGAAAAACATCCAATTGAGATCCAGCATGCTGAGTTTTGCAAAAAAAATCCTAAAAGTCCATCAGTACACTACAAACAATGCATGCAGGGCAGAATTAGTCCAATATCCTCTTCTGATTACAATTTTAAAAAGGGCGATCATGATCATTCTGAGGGCCCAGAGGGAGGACAGTCATGATCATTCTGAGGGCCCAGAGGGAGGACGGTCATGATCATTCTGAGGGCACAGAGGGAGGATGGTCATGATCATTCTGAGGGCCCAGAGGGAGGACGGTCATGATCATTCTGAGGGCACAGAGGGAGGATGGTCATTATCATTCTGAGGGCCCAGAGGGAGGACGGTCATGATCATTCTGAGGGCCCAGAGGGAGGATGGTCATGATCATTCTGAGGGCACAGAGGGAGGACGGTCATGATCATTCTGAGGGCACAGAGGGAGGACAGTCATGATCATTCTGAGGGCACAGAGGGAGGACGGTCATGATCATTCTGAGGGCCCAGAGGGAGGATGGTCATGATCATTCTGAGGGCCTAGAGGGAGGACGGTCATTATCATTCTGAGGGCACAGAGGGAGGACGGTCATGATCATTCTGAGGGCCCAGAGGGAGGACGGTCATGATCATTCTGAGGGCCCAGAGGGAGGATGGTCATTATCATTCTGAGGGCACAGAGGGAGGACGGTCATGATCATTCTGAGGGCACAGAGGGAGGACGGTCATGATCATTCTGAGAGCCCAGAGGGAGGATGGTCATGATCATTCTGAGGGCCTAGAGGGAGGACGGTCATTATCATTCTGAGGGCCTAGAGGGAGGACGGTCATGATCATTCTGAGGGCCTAGAGGGAAGACGGTCATGATCATTCTGAGGGCCTAGAGGGAGGACGGTCATGATCATTCTGAGGGCACAGAGGGAGGACGGTGATGATCATTCTGAGGGCCCAGAGGGAGGACGGTCATGATCATTCTGAGGGCCCAGAGGAAGGACGGTCATGATCATTCTAAGGGCCCAAAGGGAGGAAGGTCATGATCATTCTGAGGGCCTAGAGGGAGGACGGTCATGATCAACCCTGAGTGACCGCCGATGATGAGTTTGTACCAAATCAAAATGATAAAGATCATGAGAATGATCGATACCTCCATGTTTGATTTTCGGAACCAGGGTCATGTGACACCGAGCACCTCCACTGGTCAAATGTGCTGAAGTCGTATGAAGTTCACCAACCTTGAACTTTGCTACTGAGTGAAGAGAAGGGAGTTCCATGCATATGGACGAGGATCCTTTTTCTGCCTTCCGCATGCATTTGAATTAAAATGAACGGAAGATAAAAGTGTGACTTGCTGGCAGTACAGCCAGCATGTATGAATGAAAGCTGTTCTGACACCTGTGGTTTTACTGACAAAACAGCCAGGCGTAGAAAAATATGTCTGTGCTGTATGCCAGGGGACACCACACATCGTCAAATTTAGGAAAGTATTTCGATCTCTGGATTACTGTATATTTTGTAAATTAATGAATACCTTGCATTATATTCAATACAATATGTGCTTTACTGCCTCGTTTTTGAATGTTCATGGTTCCTGTAAACCGCAGTGCTGCTGATGCGTCAGGTCAGGTCAAGTCATTTTTATTTGTATAGCCCAATATCATAAATTACAAATGTGCCTCGGTGCGCTTTACAGAAACACAACATCCTGTCATTAGACCCTCTCACTGGATGAGGAACAACTCCCTAAAAACCTTTAGCAGGGAGAAAAACTAGGAAGACACCTCATGGAGAGCACCAGAGGAGGATCTCTCTCCCAAGACGGACAACGTGCAATGATGTTGTATTTACACAATTAAAAAAAAGAACGTCCTTAGATGAGCAATGTTTAACATCCGCCAACATCAGAAACGGTTCAGAAAGCGTTACGTTTTATAACACAATACAATTTCTACCATCCCAAGCAGGCCAGTGTTGTTGAAAAAACAACTCATCCTTCCAGGAAAACATCTGTCATAGTAAACAGCATAGTTATATTAGAACCATCACAGGGATTTGCACCTATCTCCGTTATCCCAGGGCAGTCGGTGGTATTTGTGCTTGGCAGACATATGAATGATTTTTGGTGAGGAGGGTTCCCTCAAAGCATGTGTCCACATAAGCTGGAGGATGAAGTGGAGGAAGAGAAAGGTTGACTGAACAAGGAGGGGGGAGTTGGGGTGTGTGGTGGCAGATGGCCACATATTGGTATGCAGAGCTGGAATGAGAACGAAAGAGAGAGAGACAGACAGACAGACAGACAGACAGACAGACAGACAGACAGAGACAGACAGAGAGGGAGAGATAATTTTTTTTTAATTTTTAAAACAAGTCTTTATTTAACAAAAAATAAAATAAAATAAAAACACACTTGAAATCTTTTTAACAATAAAAATATTTATCAAATTACAAACACTCAACATGCCTCTTAACAATCCGAAAAACAATCATTCAACAACAACTCAAAACATAAAAAACAAGGTAAGGCCCCTTTTATCTGAGCTCTGCAGCAAAAACCAGTGTCGTGTCTCTACAGGATAACGTAATTATACAACGATCAAGGTGTATCTCGGTCTTCCTCTTTTATTTGCTAGACCGCAGTAACATTACAACACGACTGCGTTAAGCAGGCACGAAAACACATGAGTGACCCTCGTGCTCTGTCTTCTTCCAAGGGCCGCACCAGAGTGGCGCGCATACATTTATACAACATGCACAACAAATAGACTTCGAGGGTCAGAGGTCAAACATAAAATACACATTACTGCAAATAAACATATTTGCTTTCGTGTGTATCTCCATACACTACACTCCTCCCCTGAAATCTGAACCCAGTACATTTACAGTACAACAACATTTCATTTTTATTTTTACATCTTTCCAACATGACATTGTTATAACAACAACTGGGTTCTCACAGATTTAACCTATCAGGCTGCTTCGCATGCCGCTGCGGCCTCTGGACCCCCTCTGCAACTGAGGAGGGAGAGCATCACTGGATCCTTGCTGCACAACCCTCTCAGTGGATTCTGGAAGGTGTACAGGCGTTGCTACACATGCATGTGGTACATGTGGAACAACCCTCAGACCATCATCAGATTCATCTGACACATTACAGGTCTCAATCTCAGTATTGATCATTTGATTGACATGTCTCTTGTACACCTTTCCATACACTTTCACACGATATGTGACAGGACCAAGTGCCTTTACAATGCACCCAGGCACCCATTTAACACCTTCCCCTCCCCTGTGGTTTCGAACCAACACCTTCTGTTTTGGTAGGAAGTGTCTGACTTGTGCCAACTTATCTCCTGCTTGGACTGTTGACTGTCCTGTTTCTGTTGCATGAACTCTGGGAAATTAGGTTTGGTGAGAGACAACCTGGTTTTGAACTGACATCTGAGAAACAATCCTGCAGGTGTGTTCCCTGTAGTAGACGGTGGTGTCCTCCTATAACAGAATAGGAAAGTGTGTATGCAGTGCTGCAACATCATATTGCTACTCGTTCCCTTTAGTGAGGGAAAGTTAGGAAAATCTGGGAAGTAAAGCATTACCAAGAAATTTCTTCATGAATGTGTTCATAGAGGTGTGTAATAACATATATTAAAATGTTGAAATTCAACTCCAGGGGGGAAACCCTGAAAAAACCTGATCAAAGTTGGGGTATTGACACCAGTATTAAAAAAATCAACTTCCGGTTTAGGAAAAAAGGCTACCAAAACATTTTTGTACATAATTTTCTGAACAAAAAAGTCTCTTGGGGTAAGTCTCTAACTCACTCGTGTGATTTTTTATGATTTTTAAAAGATTTTTTATTTTTTATTCTTTTTATTTTTTTATCCCGTTCTTAAGGCCCTTTCCATCCACCCCCTTCCAGCGAGAGACCCTTGTTCTTCAATTCATCTATTCTTTTATTTTCATTTTTTGCTTTGAAAATATTGTAGTAAAATAGAGAGGAAGTGGGGGAGGGGGGGAGTCCGGGTGAGGGTGATTTTTTGAAAAAGATTTAGATAAATCATTTTTTATCATAACAAATCACAGCAATGCTGTAGAGACTTACTTTTGTTTTTTTTTTCATGATTCTGAGTTGATTGCTAGCATTTAATTTTCTCTAGATCTACTCCTTAGTGGAATAACTGCCATGCCAACTTTTGCATATATATTTTTTTGCATTTATTACAATAGTTGCAATAGTCAGAGAAAATCCATGTCAAATGCTTCACAAGTCAATGTCTGAGTCTTCTTCAAGACCATCATGAATACCATTCTTGCATGTAATGCCTTTACAAACTTCACATGCTGAGATGCACTTGACACCATTCTTCTTGCAGCTGCATCACCTGTTGCTGCAATCTCCATTACAATTATAGCTTGTGAACTGGAGGAGCTCCTCAGGAGCCATTGGGTCTAGTGTTGGAACTGGCTCATAACCATGAACACCGAATGTCCATCCATAGTCACTGGGATCCAGAGACATGCTCTGTAGAAGAATCCAGTCCCGGGTCTGTAGGTAGGCACGGAGAGAATGCTGTGCAGCCGCACCCTCTGTTGGAGGTAAAGTCTCTGGTTTGATCAGCCCAGCCGCTGCCTTCCGTGAGAACATGGTGTACCGAATTTCACCCAGAGTAGTACCTGGTCCATTGTAAATATATTGGAAGATCGCAGTTCCAGCCTGAACCACTGTGATGTTAAGTTTTCTGAACGTTGAGGAGAGGAGGTGAATGAGTTTACTCTTGTTATGGATGTTGTCCAAGAACTTTGCTCTTGGTGTCCAGTGCATCATATCTGGTTGAATCTGGAGATCACAGCATGATTTCTGGTTACGTCGGATGTGGTCATGATCTTTTGGTGATCTGTTATAGCCATCAAAGACCACAATGATCCTTTGAGAGTTATAGCCAAGACGCTGCACGTACCTTAGGTAACTGTTGGCAATCTCCTGCCAAGTCTGGCCTTGTTCCCACTTCACCATGTAGAGAAGCCATCCTCCATCAACCACCAAAGTGGAACAGGGTTGGTTAGTGAGTTCAAGTGGATCAGTCAACTCCTTCAGGCTAGTTTTGGAAAACCCTGCCTTGTTTGCCTTGTTCATTTTGTGATCTTTGTTGCTGAAAAGGGACAATGGGACGGGAGTTAGCTCATACTCCAAGCTTATCTCAACTGTCATATCCCGTTGAGCAAAAATGATCAGTCGGTTGAACAACTTGAGTGAGTCAAGATGAATCTTCTTCTCGTTGATCTTGGGAATCTTTCTGAGTGATGACAGGGCTTGTACATTTGACTTCACCTCCATGGTTGATGTTGCTGACTGTCCATCCAGCTTTATCTGCATCTCTCTACCTACTTCAGCTGCTCTCTCCACATTGACTGAGTCATCCCCCGTGCTTGTGAATCCTGTAGAGAAAGATACAAGCATATTCTTGTCTCGATCGTGGTCAAATGGGTTGTTCTCTTCAAACCATTGAATGAAACGGGAGACAATGTTTAAATCTATATTGTCCCCAACGAACTGAGTGACTACATTGTTTGCTTCCGCAACCTCCATGGAGACCACCTGATTGTCACTTTCACTGGCGGTCGGAACCGTTGGATCCTCAAGTGCGGCATCAATCGCAGCCTCATCATTGATCTGGTCATCAGTTTCTTCTACAATGGTATCAAGTGTGCCAGATGTATCTGGGATGCCATCTCCATTCCTGTCATTGAGGAAGCAGTATTTGTAGTTTGTGTCTCTGAGTAAGACTCAGGGTATCCTAGCCGGTGTAACTTGTCGATCATCCATTTTGACCCAAATCTATGATCAAGTTGTATGGCAAGCCCCATTTGGTATGGCAATACTCCTGATCGAGGCCGACGAGCCTTGATAAAGTTCTGCCCCCAAACAGCTACTCTTTCATCGGTCTTCACTATTGGTCTCAAGAACATCTGGAGGCTCTCAGGAACAAGTGCCAGCTGACTCTGGATATCAGCCAAACTGTATGCAGTGGGGTATGACGTTGGATCTAGATTAATCATGGCGATGTCGTTGCATATGAACTTTAGTGCTGTCTTCATGATTTGTGTCTTCTCATCTCCTTGCTGAAGATTAGCATGATGCTCTCGCAGAATGTTGCTTGTGTTATCTTTGAGGCAGAGTTCATCTGACCTTTTCGACTGTGATGTGAAGTATAGTGTGTTATGATATTTCTCTTGAAGTTTCATCCTTAGCCATTTCTTTGAATAAGAGAGGCTCTTATCGGGTGACTGATCAAACTGCTGCATCTTTTCGTGGACTTGGTCAAGCGTCATCACCCCATGCTCGAGTTCTGTGTCTAGCCATTCGCATAATTCAATAAAAACAACCTCTCGCTCATCATCTATTTTCTTTTGTCCTCTCTTCCTTGGTCCTTCATCTGCAGTCTTGGAGTAAGGCCTACCCTTTTCAAAAAGAAGTTTGCAGCGCAAATGATACAAGGTTTCTTCTGCTACTAAGTCATTGATCCCTTCCAGACGTCCAAGGACTTCTGTGCCCCAGTCATCTCCATGACTCCTTGCTATCTTCAGCAAGCTTGCCTTTAGTCTATCTGCAGTCACATTATCAGGCACTCTATATTTCTTTCTAGCGTCTGCTGGTTTATGTTCGTAGAGATGAGCGGGTTGGTTGCAAAGAATGCATACATTCTTGTACAGAAGCTGAACGGACCGTGAACTTGAAGAGGTGCATGCAGTTGATGCACTGAACTTAGAGCAAGTGCGCCTTTGCTTCAGCTTTGCTGTCTCTTCCTCTGCCTTTGATGCTTGAGCTGACGTCTTGGTGACCTTGACAAACTTGTTGTACAAATAATCTTTACACTTTATGTGGTATCTAAGTCTTCCTTCATTTTCATCCTTCTTCATACGCTCCAAAATTGTAGCATTTTCCATGGCTTCTGCATGTTTCAATAAAGTAGCGTAGCCTTTAGAAGTTCCTTGCAAAAGCCTCTCACCTGGCGTTTCCAGGCCTTCACAGAAGAAACACTTGAGCAGAGGTGGGTTCACATCGTCTTCCATATTAGCCTACTGAAGACCCATAGCCTACACAAAGTAGAATAAAGACCGAATCTGTCATAGAGGCATAGTTTCTTAAATATTGTACTGAGGTGTAAAAGAATAGATTTGCTTAACCTTAACAATAAATCCAAAAAAAGTCTGAGGCAGTACAGGCTACACCACTTTAACCTAGCTAGGTAGTTAATGGACCAGACAGCTAGCATTTAACTAAATAAATAAATCAGATGTAGGTTTTGGAGTATAGTACACACATGAGAGTCAGGCAACTTATGACAACTATGAGCCAGCTAACAAGTATTGTTAAACTAGTAATGACAACTTTTAGTGGAAGTTAACATTTACATTAGCCGATCATATTACTTACTGTTAGCTAGCTAACAAGAACAAGCAAAGTTATACCTTTTATGTAACAAATGAGAATCATCAGTGTTGTGCAGAGAAACATTTCAGCTTGTTAGAAAAATTGTTGAGAATACGTACGTATCAGGTGTTGAAAGCAGTATATTCAGTCAGCCCGTGATCAATAGAGAAAAAGGATGTAAATGGCTTCAACATGTCGGGTGCCCTCTACAGCATGGGGGGGGGGGGTGATGAGTGGGAAAGTGGATGTGAATATTTTTCTACCAGGGTCTTGGTGAAAAATAAATGCTTGCAATCAACTTAGAATCGTGACAAATTCCTAGTTTGACCCCTCAAACGTAAGTTAAGTCCAATTTAAGCTTTTTTCAATTTTCGAAAATCTGTTATCGGTACCCTGACTTTGAGCAATTTTTTTGGAGGTTACCCCCGGGAGTTGAATTTCAACATTTTAATACATGTTACTACACACCTTAAGGAACACATGGGTGAAGAAATTTATTGGTAACACTTTACTTCCCAGATTGGTCAAATTCCTGCTAACTTCCCCTCACTGCTTTTCAAGAGCTGTTTTCAGGTTCTGCACCAAACGCTCTGCAGCCCCATTAGAAGCTGGGTGGTGAGGAGAACTCTTAATGTGTTTCACCCCATTGTTTTTCAGGAATGTTTCAAACTCAGCAGATACAAATTGTGGTCCATTATCAGACACAAGTTTGTCTGGAAGACCCAAAGCGGCAAAGTAATCCCGTCAAAACTTCTATGGTCTTTTCAGATGTAGTGCTACTCATCAAAGCTACTTCTGGCCAACTTGAATAGCTATCAGTGACCACTAGGACGTTGAACTTTCCCTTCTGAGCATAATCTATGTGTATCCTCTGCCAAGGACGGGTAGGCCAGCTCCAATTGTGAACAAGAACTGTGGCAGGTTGGTGTCTGTTTAACTGGCATGTCTGGCAACTGTTTACCAGTGACTCTATGTCAGAATCAAGGTTTGGCCACCAAAAGTGACTACGGGCTAATGCCTTCATCTTTACCATTCCCTGGTGATTTTCATGCAATTCACGTAACATCTGTGGTCTTAACACCTCTGGTATGATTACCTGGAAACCCCACATTGAAGTAATACTTGGGGTAGTATTGGTAGAGGATCAATGACCACACCGGGTTATAGAGCTCAGGTTTAATCGTGGCTCAGTAGGCAGATGTAATAACCATTACATGGTAGTGGTGTAACCATAATAACAGTCCGGGTAGTACATAACACCTTGTGTAGTTCCAGTGGATATACATAGCATTATATCACTACATCCCCCCTGTTAAGTTTTCAGTTTTTTCAGTATCAAAATACTCAAGAACATTCGGTTATATAAACCAACATATCACACAATTCCAATGTGGTACAATCATTGATCAGCATTGTACAGTCATTACACAGAGGTTGCCTTTTCTTTTTTTTTCTTTTTTTTTTTTGTTAGACAACACAACTCAGAATTGTCCATCTCACAAAACAATAAACATATTCAGAGCCCTCCTTTTGTGTGTGATTGTCTCTACTCATAGTCCTTGTAGTGAGCTGGTTTGGAAACAGCTCTTCCATATCTTGTGCGTACTGTCTTGTGTGTTTCACAGGTTTGGCTGGAAGAAGTTCCAGCTGCATGAGTGTCCCGTTGAGGTTCTGTGAAGCGGGTTCTTGCGCTCCTCAGTGCATGGGGGTGGTGAATTTCCCGCAGGTGGCTCCTGCCACGTCTGAGTTTGTTCCCGTTTGATGTTTGCACAATGTAGCTCCTTGGCTCATCGCACTTTTGTACGACGGTGGCTGGATACCAAGTCCCTTTTTCCTTGTTTGGGACAGATACGTGCTGTCCGGGACCGAGTGGAGGTAGTTCTCTGCCGCTGCTGCGGTCATGATGTTCCTTCATGTTTGCTGTTCTCTGCTCCAGGTGGAGTCGGTTTTCCTCCTTGCCTGGGTCCCCTCGACTCGGCAGCAGGGTGGTGACTGGCCTTCCGAAGATCAGTTCTGCTGGTGATGGTAGTTTACTGTCGATGGGTGTTGCTCTGACCTGTAGTAAGGCCACTTGTATGTTACCTCCTTGTCTCATGGTTTTCTTCACAATGGATTTGATGTGTCGCACATGCCTCTCAATGAATCCATTGCTTTTTGGATAGTGGGGTGAGCTTGTCACGTGCCTGATTCCCCAGTCAGCCGTGAATTTCTGGAACGCGTGCCCTGTGTACTGGGGTCCATTATCTGTAAGTATCTCGTCAGGCCTTCCAAAAAGAGACATGTACATTTCCATTTTTTGTGCAACTGCCCGGCTGGACACAGGCATGGGCATTTCATCCACTAAAGGGAACTTAGAATATCTGTCCACAATCAGTAAATACTGATGTCCATCGATCTCGAATAGATCAGAAGCTAGGGATTGCCATGGTTTTGACGGTGTGTTGTGTGGGTTGAGAGATTGCTTTGGATTTGCATCCTGATGTTCCATGCATACGCTACATGACCTGCAGACTCTTTCGATGTCATCGTTCATTCTGATCCAGTAGACACTTTCTCTCGCCAGTCGCCGTGTCTTTTCGATGCCCTGGTGTCCTACATACAGCTGTTCGAGTATAGAATCAGTCATGGAGTCTGGGATGAGCACCTGTCTGCCTTTGAATATGACTCCTGCTTCAACTGCGAGCTCATCTCTGAATGACCAGTACTCACGTAGTTGTCTTGGTAGAGCTTTGATGTTGTCTGGCCATCCCTGGTGGATCAGCTCTTTCAGTGCATTGAGTCTGGGGTCGCTGGTGGTTTCCGTGCGGAGTGCGTCCTGTTTCTCGGGGGAGAGAAGTTTATCATTGCAACAGTGAGCATCTCTGGATCCTCGACTTCTGCCTCTATTCCGTCAATGCGCTCGTCCAGCTCAATGTTGCTGTTGTTCTCAAGGTTGGGTAGTCGGCTGAGTGTGTCTGCCAGGACCATCTGGTTTCCTGGTCGATACGTGACCTCGTAGTTGTATCCTTGTGTTTTTATCAGCATTCGCTGAAGCCGTGGCGGGGCGGCATGCAGTGGCTTTGTGCATATGGTAACGAGGGGTTTGTGGTCTGTAACTACAATGAATGACTTCCCATACAGGTAGGTATGGTATCGCTGCATTCCATAGACTATGGCCAACATTTCTCGCTCTATGTTGCTGTACCTGGATTGGCAGTCGTCCAGTGTCTTTGAGCCAAAAGCTATGGGTCTTTTGTTCTGCACTAATGCCACGCCCAGTCCTTTCTGTGATGCATCGACCTCAAGTGTCTGAGGTGTGCTTGGATCATAGTACTTCAGGCAGTCATGTTCGTTGATAACTGATTTCAGGTCCTCAAAGCTCTTTTGGTGGTCAGTGTCCCATGTCCAAGGCACGTCACTTTTCAGCAGCACCCTCAGTGTGTGTGCTTTGTCTGCGAACTTTGGGATGTAGGGCGACAGGTAGGTCAGCATCCCCAAGAATCTGCTCAGTTCATCTTTGTTCTGGGGTGTTGGCATTTTCTGGATGTCCCTGATTTTGGTTGGGTCAGGTTTGATACCTTTGTCTGTGTACAGGTTGCCAAAGAATGAGATGCTTGTCTGTTTGATTGTGCACTTGTCACTGTTGAACACAATACCTGTCTTGGCTGCTCTCTCCATCAGGTTGGTCAGGTTCCTGTCATGCTCCTCTTCGCTCGCGCCGTAAACTGCGATATCATCGGCTATGCTGACGACACCGTCGAGCCCCTCCAGGATTTGGTCCATCTTTGCCTGGAAGAGATCTTGAGAGACACTGAGACCAAATGGCAAACGTTTCCAGCAGTATCTACCAAATGGAGTTCCGAATGTGGTTAGCAGTTGTGACTCTTCCTCTAGGTGTATTGACCAATATCCAGCTTTTGCGTCAAGTTTGCTGAATATTTTTGCATTTGCAAACCTCGGGTTCAGTTCCTCCACAGTAGGAATCTTGTGTGGGCATCTCCCAATGCTGGCATTAAGCTTTTGGGGGTCTAAGCATATACGAAGGGAACCATCTTTCTTTGTGCTGTATGCCAGACTCGAGCACCAGTCTGTGTGCTGTTCTACTTTTCTTAACACATCTTGTTCGACTAGGTTATTCAGTTCATCTTTCAGTTTGTCTTTGATGTGAATGCTGCACTTACGTGGTGGGTCTATGAATGGTTCAGCATCCTTTTTCAGGAAGAGCTTGGCCTTTCCGCTGAAGTTGCCAATTTTGTCAAACTGGTCTGGGTATGCTCTCTTTAGGTCTGCGCTGTTAGATATGGTCATTTTGGATTTTGTCTGTCTTGTGTTGACTTTTTCCTGGTTTGCGTTTCCATCTGGTTTCTGTCTGTGTTGCATCAGTTGCAGTCTATGGATTCTGAAATTTACGTTCAACTTTAGCTGTTTTTCAAAGAAGTCTCATAGTTTGGCAGGCTTTTTCTTTTCATCATCGGTGAGACCACTGGCGTTCAGTCTTTTTAATCCTTCATCTCCGATTCCACGACATATTTTCCTAGCTTGTTTACTACCGCACCTTCACCTAAAGGCCTGCTCCGTCTGTGCCTGCAGCAAGGCCTCTCACCAGGCACCCGCGGGTCTGCTGCAGCCCCTCCCAACTCCCAGCCGCCCTGGTCCAATGTGCCGTTGGATTTCGTCTCCAGACTGCCTCCTCCGAGGGTAACACTGTGATCCTGACAGTGGTGGACCGCTTCAGTAAGGGCGTGCACCTGGTGTCCCTCCCCAAACTCCCATCGGCTTCTGAGATGGCGGACCTCCTGACGAGCCACGTGTTCCGTCTCCACGGCCTTCCCCTGGATGTCTTCTCGGACCGAGGGCCCCAGTTCGTCTCCCAGGTATGGCGGGCCTTTTGTAAGGGGTTGGGTGCCTCTGTTAGTCTCTCCTCTTGATATCACCCACAGACTAATGGGCAGACGGAGAGGATGAACAAGAGCGTGGAGTCTGCCCTCCGGTGCGTTGCCGCCAAGAAGCCCAGCTCCTGGAGCCGGTTCCTCCCCTGGGTCGAGTATGCCATCAACTCCCTGGTCAGCTCTGCTACCGGCCTTTCACCTTTTGAGGTGTCCCTAGGCTATCAGCCGCCTCTCTTTGCTGCGCAGGAGTCGGAAGTGGCAGTTCCCTCCGTGCAGGTCCATCTGAACTGGTGTCGTCGCGTCTGGGAGGTGACCAGAGCTGCTCTGCTCTGGGCAGCTGAGCGCGCCAGTAGGGGAGCCAACCGACGCCGGTCCCCAGCGCCTACATACCAACCAGGCCAAAGGGTGTGGCTGTCCTCGAAGGACCTCCCGTTCAGTCCACCGCGAAGAAGCTGAACCCCCGGTTCGTCGGGCCCTTTGAGATCAGGAAGGTGCTCAGTCCCGCGGCGGTGAGTCTGAAGCTTCCGGCTTCCATGAAGAACCAACCCGTTTTTCATGTGTCTCGGGTTAAGCCTGTCTCCCACAGTCCTCTGATGCCTCCGGCCCCAGCTCCGCCTCCCCCTGAGATCGTGGATGGGCACCCCCAGTGGAAGGTCCGCCGGCTGATGGACGTCCGGCGCCGAGGACGGGGGTTCCAGTATTTGGTGGACTGGGAAGGCTACGGTCCGGAGGAACGTAGCTGGGTCTCCCGCCAGCTCATCCTGGACCCTGGGTTGCTCACTGAGTTTCATCGTTCCCACCCCGACAAGCCTGGCAAGTTGCATGGTGGCTCCCGTGGAGGGCGGGGGTACTGTTACGGCTTACCCATCCCGCGCCTGCAGCCAATCAACTCGTCAGGGCTGGGCTTAAGTCGTTAGGGCTGGGTTTAAATTTGCTGGTCTCACAGAGCTCGTTACCAGTTCGTGCCGTAACCTCCTCGTCGAAGTGGTCACTCTTCCCTCCCTGTGTATTCCCTCCGAGTTTACCTCAGCCCGTGGATTCACTATTTTCTCTGTGGAGTTTTTCCCTGCGGAACCATCCTGCCGCGTCCCCAAAGTGGATTACCCGTGAGTTTGTCTCTTACTTTCTCTGTTCGTCGGGGACTACCCGCAATTCGGATTACCCGTGAGTTTTCTCGTACTTTCTCTGTCTGTTGGGGACTACCCGCAACGTGGATTACCAGGCTCCTTTCGTTGCCGTGCATGTTTTCCGTGTTGAGTCGACCGTTGTATGAACTACTAATAAAATACGCCAGTTGCGGCGAACCCTATCTCTGCCTGTTGTCATGTTTTTGGGGTCTTCCACAAACCCTAACAATTATACAACGATCAAGGTGTATCTTGGTCTTCCTCTTTTATTTGCTAGACCGTAGTAACATTACAACACGACTGCGTTAAGCAGGCACGGAAACACGAGTGACCCTCTTGCTCTGTCTTCTTCCAAGCGCGCGCACCAGAGTTGCGCGCGTACATTTATACAACATACACAACCAATAGACATCGAGGGTCAGACGTCAAACATAAAATACATATTACTGCAAATAAAAACATTTGCTTTAGTTTGTATCTCTATACACTACAACCAGGTCATCCTTTACGGTTGAACAAAATTCTGTTTGCAGAAACGTTCCCCAGATGATGTAATTAAATATTCTAGTAGCAGAAACAGGGGTGTAAGCTTCACACATTCTAAAAAACAATGAACAACTGTTTCTCTCTGGGCACAAAAGTGACAGCTGTCATTCACATTAGGGTCTAGCACAGAAACAAAAGCAATGACCGCCACTATACCATGCAAGACCCTCCACTGCAGACCACCAGCTTTTTTAATTAACGGTGGTTTGTATAAGCCCCTCCAGACCGGCTTCACATTCTCCCCCAAACCCAGCTGGGCTCTCCAGGGTGTATCAGTCCCACCACTCAGTTTTTCTTTATTCAGGATTTTTTTTACCAGCATATTATACATGGTCTTATCTTTAAGTACATTCAACCTCTCATTAAGAACATTTCCCAAATGTAAAAGCGGCCCCGCGCTATTTTTTTCAGATCAGGAACAATTTTTAAAACAGGAAATGGATCCTCACAACTGGGATGAGTAAAACCACTACAGTATGATGTCAAAAGTCCCCGCTGTTTTGCTGTGAGCTGACCATTCCACTTAAACAGTACCCGACTAAGGAGGCGTGTAGATCTCACTCCCAGGTGAGATGCCAGTGCAGCAGCGTTGTCAAGATTGGGCCCAGCCAGCTCCACCACCTGACCCAACGTGACGACCTCTGCCTGGCAGAACAGCTTTGATACCGTGGGTCTGATGTCGCAGAACGTGTCCATACACCCACCATACACCACCGGCTCTTTTACAAGACAGCTCAGAGAGTCAGAACAGCCCGTTTTCTCCTTCTTAAACATATTCCACACTCTTATGAGCCCACGATAAAATCCAGGCCATCCGTTAAGGTTTGAGTTGTTAATAGTCATTAAAAACAAAGGCAAGTCTATTCCGAGTCCCCAACACTGTTGAAGTATTGCACAGTCTGCTGGTCTCCACTTTAAGTCTCTATGCCTAGTGAGCAATCTCTGAATGAACTGGAGGCGGAAGGCTGCACCTCTGCTGGCCAGATGGATCAGCCCTTGACCCTCTTCATCTTTGGGAAGGTCAGCACACTCTGAGGAATCCAGTGCAAGTTGTCCCTGAAAAAGTTCACCAGCACAGCCTGAATCTTGGCCAGGAGGTTGGCTGGAGGATCAATGCATGTTAATCGATGCCGCAGAGTCGATGACACCAGATTGTTGATTACCAACATGCGACCCCTACATGACTGTTTTGGTAGAATTCATTTCCACTTTTTAAGACGCCCTTCTACTTTGTCCAAAACATTCTCCACATTTTTATTTGAAAAAAGTTTCATACCCCAAAAACACTCCCAGATATTTCACACACACCCCGTTTCCATGTCAACCCCCAGGTAACACGAGCTTACCGTTCATTCCCTCTCCTACCATCAGCGCCTCATTTCCCCATTTGACCCTGATGATATCTGACCAAACTTGTTAACATTTTTTACTAAGACATCAACATCTCTTTGGTCCTTTACAAACACCGCTACATCATCCGCATAGGCAGAGAGCTTAAACGTTCTGCTGCAACCAGCAAAAGCAAACTGACAACCCACACCTCAATTTATGCACCGCTGACCCGCTTATCCTGCTCTCAGGGTCGCGGGGATGTTGGAGCCTGTTCTTTAAGTACGAGAGAAAGACAGAGAGAGAGAGAAGGATAAGAAGGCATAGTTTGGAAGACACTGCCAGAGGAAATGGTAGAAAGGAAGGCTGCTGTTTAAAAAGGACGGCAAGAGGTTCAAAGTGAATATGAAAAAGGGGAAAGGTTTAGATAGAGAATAAAGATAGAGAGCGATGTAATGGTAGAGAAGCAAAAGAGTGAACAAGGGGAACAGACAGTGTCACTGGATTCGTGAGTATATATACACTCACTGGCCACTTTATTAGGTACACCTTGCTAGTACTGGGTTGGACCCCCTTTTGCCTTCAGAACTGCCTTAATCCTTCATGGCATAGATTCAACAAGGTACTGGAAACATTCCTCAGAGAGTTTGGTCCATATTGACATGATAGCATCACGCAGTTGCTGCAGATTTGTCAGCTGCACATCCATGATGCGAATCTCCCGGTCCACCACATCCCAAAGGTGCTCTATTGGATTGAGATCTGGTGACTGTGGAGGCCATTTGAGTACAGTGAACTCATTGTCATGTTCCAGAAACCAGTCTGAGATGATTCGAGCTTTATGTCATGGCGCGTTATCGTGCTAGAAGTAGCCATCAGAAGATGGGAACACTGTGGTCATAAAGGGATGGACATGGTCAGCAACAATACTCAGGTAGGCTGTGGCGTTGACACGATGCTCAGTTGGTACTAAGGGGCCCAAAGTGTGCCAAGAAAATATCCCCCACACCATTACACCATCACCACCAGCCTGAACCGTTGATACAAGGCAGGATGGATCCATGCTTTCATGTTGTTGACACCAAATTCTGACCCTACCATCCGAATGTCGCAGCAGAAATCGAGACTCATCAGACCAGGCAACGTTTTTCCAATCTTCTATTGTCCAATTTGGTGAGCCTGTGCGAATTGTAGCCTCAGTTTCCTGTTCTTAGCTGACAGGAGTGGCACCCGGTGTGGTCTTCTGCTGCTGTAGCCCATCTGCCTCAAGGTTCGACGTGTTGTGCGTTCAGAGATGCTCTTCTGCATACCTCGGTTGTAATGAGTGGTTATTTGAGTTACTGTTGCCTTTCTATCAGCTCGAACCAGTCTGGCCATTCTCCTCTGACCTCTGGCATCAACAAGGCATTTTCGCCCACAGAACTGCCGCTCACTGGATATTTTCTCTTTTTCGGACCATTCTCTGTAAACCCTAGAGATGGTTGTGCGTGAAAATCCCAGTAGATCAGCAGTTTCTGAAATACTCAGACCAGCCCGTCTGGCACCAACAACCATGCCACGTTCAAAGTCACTTAAATCACCTTTCTTCCCCATTCTGATGCTCGGTTTGAACTGCAGCAGATCGTCTTGACCATGTCTACATGCCTAAATGCATTGAGTTGCTGCCATGTGATTGGCTGAGTAGAAATTTGCGTTAACGAGCAGTTGGACAGGTGTGCCTAATAAAGTGGCCGGTGAGTGTATATACACTGCTCAAAAAAATAAAGGGAACACCTAAAAACACAATATAGACCTCGATGAATGAAATATTTCAGCTGAAAATCTTTATTTATTAGACAGAGGAATGTGTTTAGAGCAAAATAACCTAAGAATGATCAATGGAAATCAAAATCATTAGCCCATTAAGGTCTGGATTCAGAATCATACTCAAAATCAAAGTGGAAAATGAGAACATAGGCTGATCCAACTTCTGTGGAAATTCTTCAAGACGATTCCAAATGAGGCTCAGTAGTGTGTGTGGCCTCCACGTGCCTGTATGCACTCCCTACAACGTCTGGGCATGCTCCTGATGAGACGACGGATGGTCTCCTGAGGGATCTCCTCCCAGACCTGGATCAGGGCATCGGTCAACTCCTGGACAGTCTGTGGTGCGACATCGCGTTGGCGGATGGTACGAGACATGATGTCCCAGAGGTGCTCGATTGGATTCAGGTCTGGGGAACGTGCAGGCCGGTCCATAGCATCAATGCCCTCGACATACAGGAACTGCTGACACACTCTGGCCACAAGAGGACGAGCATTGTCATGCATGAGCAGGAACCCAGGGCCCACTGCACCAGCATATGGTCTGACAATGGGTCTGAGGATCTCATCCCGGTACCTAATGGCAGTCATGGTACCTCTGGCTAGCACGTAGAGGTCTGTGCGGCCCTCCAAGGATATGCCTCCCCAGACCATCACTGACCCACCGCCAAACCGGTCATGCTGGAGGATGTTGCAGGCAGCAGAACGTTCTCCACAGCGTCTCCAGACTCTCTCACGTCTGTCACATGTGTTCAGTGTGAACCTGCTCTCATCTGTGAAGAGCACAGGGCGCCAATGGCGAATCTGCCAACCAAGATGTTCTCTGGCAAAGGTCAATCGGGCTGCACGGTGTTGGGCTGTGAGCACAGGCCCCAATTGTGGACGTCGGGCCCTCATACCATCCTCATGCATTCTGTTTCTCACTGTTTGAGCAGAAACCTGCACATTAGTGGCCTGTTGAAGGTCGTTTTGTAGGGCTCCGGCAGTGCTCCTCCTGTTCCTCCTTGCACAAAGGACCAGATAGCGGTCCTGCTGCGGGGTTGTTGTCCTCCTGCGGCCCCCTCCACGTCTCCTGGTGTACCGGCCTGTCTCCTGGTACCTCCTCCATGCTCTGGACACTGTGCTGGGAGACACATCAAATCTTCTTGCCACAGCACGCATTGATGTGCCATCCTGGATGAGCTGCACTACCTGAGCAACTTCTGTAGGTTGCAGATACTGCCTCATGCCACCTCTAGTGGTGAGGGCACCAGCAAAATTAAAAACTAACCAAAGATCGGCCAGAAAAGATGAGGACAGGCAAATGGTCTGTGGCCACCCCCTGCAAATCCATTCCTGTTATAGGGGTTGTCTTGCAAATTGTCTTTTTTCCACCAGGTGGAAATTAGACAATTTACCAACAGGTGAAATTAATTCACAAATCAGTGTTGCTTCCTAACTGGACAGGTTGATATCTCAAAAGTGTGATTGCCTTGGAGCTACATTGCATTGCTTATGTGTTCCCTTTATTTTTTTGAGCAGTGTATATATATATATATATATATATATATATATATATATATATATATATATATATATATATATATATATATATATGCGTTCCCCATTAAAGGTCCAGGGGATGAGGGGAAAAGTATCCGGGGAGAATAAGAAAGGTGGGAGGTGGAACCAGGTGTAAAAAACAAACAAGTTTATTAACAAAAGCTAACCCTAAGCCAATATATACCACAAAGGAGTAACTGAAGACAATGGCTCTTAACTAACCAGGTTTAGGTACCAAACTCAGATCAGACTGAAAAAAGAAACAAACACAACAGCACGTTTCACCCGCCTTCTCAAGCAGTTAGCAGAGGTTTCACCCGCCTTCTCAAGCAGTTAGCACAGGTTTTGTCATGGTGTGTGATCTAGGCTCTCTCATCCCCTGATTGGTGGTTTAGTTCACCTGTGTCCGTGTGCCTGAATGACCCTGATGGCCCGGCTTCACTCACCTCCCCTTTCTCCTATTGGCTGTCCGGTTACTGCCCTGTCCTGCGCCTAACCTCCCTGATGGGCCTCTACTGGGGATAGTTTATGCCCTTTGGTCGCTCTGCTCTTTGCCGGCTCGACTCACACACCCACACTCTTTAGTCGCCAGAGTGCTGCGTCTGTTGTCAGCTTTCCCCGTTGTCGTTTCCTGCCGTTTTGTACCTGCAGTGTGTAAATTTGCCACGTTCCTGCTATGAGCTTTCCCTGCTGTCTGGACCTGCTATTTGTCTATTTCTTGTAATAAAAGACTTGTCTGAACCTGTTGCCTCCACCGTGTGCACTTGAGTCCTCTCCTTTCGTGACAGGTTTCACCCGCCTTCTCAAGGAGTATTGATTACAAACACAATAGCTCTCTCTGGCTGCCAACAATTGCCCACTGGCACTGCTGGGCGTCTCTCTCCAAATGATACACCCAGCTGATGAGGGATTGCAATCCCCTGGACTCAACCAGCAGCTCCACAGGAGACGGGGCATTAGCCACAACACACAGCCTTCTCGGGGAGTTAGAATTGGAGAAACTGGAGGCAGAGACGGCTATTAAAATGCGATAGCTAGAGTTGCAGTATGAACAAAAAGCGTCCACCCTGCATCAGGCTGGTGTTGGTGGACATATTTGCGCTCACACACAAAAACATCTTTGTGCAGCGTAATATTTCCTCCCCACAGAACTGCCAGTTTGCATGTTACCCAGGCTTTACATATCAGTACCCTCCTCCAAGTCCTAAGGTAGAGAAACTGTTTCTTTTGTCATAAGCCTGGACATTCAGTTGCCGACTGTGAGGCCTTAAAACCTAAGCGGCAGAACAGCAGTCGGAGGGTGGTCGTTTCCCAGATGAGAGAATAGGGAGGACCTAAGCCAGCCCCAGAAGCAGGGGGTGAGTGTTGCACACCTCGAGTCTGCCGTCGCTGACCTCACACAGCAGTGCCGTGCAAAGCAGGACGAGGCATACCAGCTTCGTTTGGAGCTGGCGAATCAAACGAGGAAGGAGGTGGAGCAGTTGAAGACTGTCCGCGCAGGACTAAAAAAATCAGCCTTCGCTACAGCCACTCGACCTGTCTTTTTATTAACTCAATTTCAAAGTGCGTCCACCGATGGCAAAATACGGCAAGCTGGAAATAAAGTATAATTAGCCTAACAAACAAACTTCCCCAGTCCCTGCCTAGTTGAACTTTCACCTACCCGTCTTCTCGGAGCGTGCCGGGCTCGAGGCGGCTTTAAAGCGGGACTGACGTGCCCTTTCTGAACACATTTTTTAACATTGGGAGTTTGAATCATAACCGTAAATGGGCGTGGTTTTAAGACTTCAAAGCTATTGGCTACTCCTGTTAGGGTTTGTGGAAGACCCCAAGCGCACGACACCAGACAGAGATGGGGTTAGCCGAAAACTGGCGTACTTTATTCCTTGCTCGTACAACGGTCAAACACAGGAGGGCAATGAACGACAAGAAAACGGGAAGTCCAAGGAAAAAAACTCGCGGGTATCCAAACGGGAACACGGCAGGATACTTCCACGGGGAAACTTTGCAAAGGAAACCATAAACCAAGGGCTGAGGTAAACTCGGAGAGAAAAGCACCATAAGGGAAGAGTAACCGCTCCTGCGACGACGTTACGGCACGAACTGACAACAGGTGCTGGGAGACCAGCATACTTAAGCCAAGCCCTGACGACTAAGCCCGGCCCTGACGAGCTGATTGGCTGCCGGCGCGGGGTGGGCGGGCCACGGCGCGGGGTGGGCGAGCCGTAACAGTACCCCCGCCCTCCACGGGAGCCACCAGGCGACTTGCCAGGCTTGTCGGGATGGGAATGATGAAACTCAGTGAGCAGCCCAGGGTCCAGGATGAGCTGGCGGGAGACGTTCCTCCGGGCCGTATAGTCTTCCCAGTCCACCAAATACTGGAACCCCCGTCCTCGGCGCCGGACGTCCAGCAGCCGGCGGACCTTCCACTGGGAGTGCCCACCCACGATCTCAGGGGGAGGCGGAGCTGGGGCCGGAGGCATTAGAGGACTGTTGGAGACAGGCTTAACCCGAGACACAGGAAACACAGGATGGAGCCTCAAGGAAGCCGGAAGCTTCAGACTCACCGCCGCGGGACTGAGCACCTTCAAGATCTCAAAGGGCCCGACAAACCCTGAAGCGGGGGGTCCTTCGAGGACAGCCACACCCTTTGGCTTAGTTGGTACGTAGGCGCTGTGGACCGGCGTCGGTTGCCTCCCCGACTGGCGCGCTCAGCTGCCCGGAGCAGAGCAGCTCTGGTCACCTCCCACACGCGACGACACCGGTTCAGATGGGCCTGCACGGAGGGAACTGCCACTTCCGACTCCTGCGCAGCAAAGAGAGGCGGCTGGTAGCCCAGGGACACCTCAAAAGGTGAGAGGCCGGTGGCAGAGCTGACCAGGGAGTTGATGGCATAGTCGACCCAGGGGAGGAACCGGCTCCAGGAGCTGGGCTTCTTGGCGGCAACGCACCGGAGGGCAGACTCCACGCTCTGGTTCATCCTCTCCATCTGCCCGTTAGTCTTTGGGTGACATCCAGAGGAGAGACTAACAGAGGCACCTAACCCCTTACAAAAGGCCCGCCATACCTGGGAGACGAACTGGGGCCCTCGGTCCGAGAAGACGTCCAGGGGAAGGCCGTGGAGACGGAACACGTGGCTCGCCAGGAGGTCCGCCGTCTCAGAAGCCAATGGGAATTTGGGGAGGGCCACCAGGTGCACTCCCTTACTGAAGCAGTCCACCACTGTCAGGATCACAGTGTTACCATGGGACCAGGGCGGCTGGGAGTTGGGAGGGGCTGCAGCAGACCCGCGGGTGCCTGGTGAGAGGCCTTGCAGCGAGCACAGACGGAGCAGGCCTTTACGAAGTCCCTGACGTCGTTCCTTATGGTGGGCCACCAGAAAGGCCGAGCCAGGAAGGTGAAGGTGCGGTGGACACCCGGGTGGCAAGAAAACTGACTGGCATGGCCCCACTGAAGAACCCGGGACCGGACTGAGTCCGGGACGAACAGGCGGCGTGGAGGCACGTGGCTCGGGGCGGGATGGGAGCGCAACGCCTGCCTGACCACGGTGTCGATTCCCCAGGTAACCACGCCAACTACCCTGGCCTCAGGAAGGATGGCAGTCGGCTCCTATGTAACTGGCTCCCTCCTCGGGTGTTGTCGGGACAGGGAGTCTGCCTTCGTGTTGCGGGACCCGGGGCGATAAGTCAGCGTGAAGTCAAACCGACTGAGGATGGTGGCCCACCGTGCCTGCCGACAATTGAGACGCTTGGTTGCTCGGACGAACGTCAAGTTCTTATGATCTGTCCAGATGGTGAACGGCTGTTCCCCCCCTCCAGCCAGTGGCGCCACTCCTCCAGAGCAGCCACCACTGCCAGCAGCTCCCGGTTCCCGACATAGTAGTTCTCCTCGGCGGGGAGGAACCGGCGAGAGAAGAAGGCGAATGGATGGACCTTCTGGTCAGACGCTGACTGCTGGGAGAGGACAGCCCCCAACCCGGTGTCCGAAGCGTCCACCTCCACGATGAACTGCCTCTTGGGGTCGGGGTGGAGCAGGACCGGGGCGCTGGTGAACCTCTCCTTGAGGGACTGGAACGCAGAGCGGGCAGCCGGGGACCAGATGAACGGCTGGGAGGGGGAGGTCAGCCTGGTGAGAGGTTCTGCCACGCGGCTGTAGTTCCTGATGAACCTCCTATAGAAGTTCGCAAACCCGAGGAAGCTCTGTAATTCCTTCCGGGATGCGGGATCGGGCCAGTCCACCACAGCCTAGATCTTGCGGTTGTCGGCCCGGGTCTGTCCCCTCTCAACGACGAAGGCCAGGTAGTCAACGGAAGGGGAATGGAACCGGCACTTCTCTGTCTTGACGAAGAGCCGGTTCCGGAGGAGACGTTCGAGTACCCGGCGGACATGTTTGACATGTTCCTCGAGGGTCCTGGAGAAGATGAGGATGTCATCGAGGTAGACCACCACAAATTCGTCGAGCATGTCGCGGAGAATGTCATTCATGAGAGCATGGAATACCGTCGGGGCATTGGTGAGGCCGAACGGCATGACCAGGTACTCATAATGACCCCGGGGCGTCTTAAAGGCTGTCTTCCACTCGCCCCCCTTCCGGATCCGGACCAGATGATAGGCACACCGAGGTCCAGCTTATTGAAGACAGTAGCTTGGGTGAGGGGCTCAAGGGTGGAACTCATGAGAGGAAGCAGGTACTTGTTCTTGAAGGTTATCTCGTTGAGTTGGCGATAGTCAATGCAGGGTCGGAGGTCCCCGTCCTTCTTCTTCACGAAAAAGAATCCAGCTGCCACCTGGGAGGACGAGGGCCGAATGAGCCCCGCTGCCAAGGACTCAGAGATGTACTCGTCCATCGCAGCCTTCTCGGGGATGGTCAGACTGTACAGACGACTGCTGGGAAGGGGTGCCCCAGAGTGGAGGTCGATAGCACAGTCATAAGGCCGATGAGGAGGAAGAGATTGGGCCCGAGTCTTGCTGAAAACCTCACCTAGCTCATGGTACTCAGGGGGAACAGAGGAGAGGTCGGGAGGCGGGGCACTAGGGGCACGTCGGGGGGATGGGCCGGGAGCAGCCTGGAGACATTGGGCATGACAGGAGGAGCTCCACTCCATGATGGTACCGGAAGCCCAGGCGATGTGTGGCTCATGCTGCACGAACCAGGGGCACCCTAGGATCACAGGGACTAACGGGGACTGGATGATGAAGAATCGAAGTCTCTCCACATGTTTCCTGCTATGGTGAGAGAGACAGGGTGGGTGCGTTGGGTGACGCTGGCCAGGCAGCGCTCGTCCAGCGCGAAGGCCTCCATGGGCTTCTCCAGCGTCTCTAGCGGGATGTTAGCCTGGGCAGCAAACTCTAAGTCCAGGAAACACTCATCAGACCCCGAGTCCAGGAGTACACCCACCGTGAGCCGCTGGTCAGCCCAGGCCAGGGTAACGCTAACTAGATGGTTCTGTGGGGCAGGACGGCAGGAACAGGAAAGGCGGCTCACTAGGATCTCCCGGGGTCCCAGTGAGCCTAGTCTTTTGGCCGAGTGGGGCAACCGCTGATCAGATGTCCCTTCTGGCCACAGTAGAGGCACTGACCCGCCTTGAACCGGGCCTCCCCTTCGGCTGGACTAAGGCGCGTGCGCCCCAGCTGCATAGGTTCCTCCCCCGTCGTGGTCTGGGGCACGGAGGGAGAAATAGCCACAGAGAAAGTGGGGCGAGCAGGAGTAGGGGTCCTGTCAGGAGTGCTGGACGACTGGGGAATGGACGGGGATCCACGCAGGGCTCGCTCGCGCCTCCTCTCCCGGAGGCGTCCGTCGATGCGGATGGCGAGTTTGATCAGGTCATCGAGGGAGGTGGGCTCCTCCCGGGTGGCTAGCTGGTCCTTGACAGCCTCGCTGAGACCTCTCCAGAAGGTGACCCGAAGTGACTGGTCGTTCAGCCGCTCTCAGCTGCAGCCAGCCTGAACTCCACCGAGTAGTCTGTGACAATGCCACTGCCCTGCTGGATACTGCTCAGCCGAGCACCAGGGTCTTGGCCACCGACTGGATGGTGCAAAACATTCCGTAGTTCCGCCACAAAATCCTTGTAGGTGAGGCAGAAACTGGCCTTCATGTACCAGGAAGCAGTGGCCTACTGAGCTGCTCGGCCTGTGAGCAGGTTGGTCATGTAAGCGACATGGGCAGCATCATACGTGAACATGCTCGGTTGGTGCAGGAAGACCAGCTCACACTGCATGATGAACGTCGCACATGTCTCAAAGTCGCCATCAAATGGTTGTGGGCTGGAGAGGCAGGGCTCCCGGGGAACTGGGTTGAGCCCCACAGGGTTAACTGGGGCAGCGGGCCCAGGGGGCGGGTTACCCACGACTCCAGGGGCAGGCTGGCCCGGCGGCTGGATGGTGAAAGCCGCCGTGATGGTCTGCAACTGCCGCAGGATCTCTGCTTGTTGGCTCGCCAACGCTGCCTGCTGGCTCGTTAGGTTGCCCACACAGGCCTGGAGGGGCTGGACCTGAGTCCGAGGATCCCTCACCGCAGCAGAGGCCGCCTCTAGCTGCTGGGTGTGGGAGTTGGTCAGTTGGATCTGTCTGATGAGAGCTGCTTGAACCGGACTGGTCGGTACGCTCTCTGTCCCGGCTGGGGTCGTCATGGTCAGTTCGTACTGTTAGGGTTTGTGGAAGACCCCAAGCGCACGACACCAGACAGAGATGGGGTTAGCCGAAACTGGCGTACTTTATTACTTGCTCGTACAACGGTCAAACACAGGAGGGCAATGAGCGACAAGAAAACGGGAAGTCCAAGGAAAAAAACGCACGGGTAATCCAAACTGGGAACACGGCAGGATACTTCCACAGGGAAACTTTGCAAAGAAAACCATAAACCAAGGGCTGAGGTAAACTCGGAGAGAAATGCACCGGAAGGGAAGACTGCGAGGAGGTTACGGCACGAACTGGCGCTGGGAGACCAGCAAACTTAAGCCCGGCCCTGACGAGCTGATTGGCTGCCGGCGCGGGGTGGGCGGGCCATAACAACTCCATGTCAAACGTCACTGCGCTTCCACTCATGTGCGACCACATGATAACTGACCGATGAACGTCAATTAATATCACAATTCCGTGAGTATTTTGACTTCATAACTCAAAATCTGTTACAAACAACAATAACGCACAGGTACGTGGATATAAAGTTTTTATGTTAGGGTTTTAAACATGAGCGGTAGCGAGGTGCCGTTTGACATGGATCCAGAGGGCTGTGGATCACTGTATGCAAATTGACTGGTGTCTACTTATCCACCGGCACAGTTTGTCACTGGACACCATCTCCAGTCAATCACAGATCTCTCTCGAGTGGCCGCAGACGCGCTGTTTTGGCCACTGAATTTCTCCGTGGTCACATTCCAACTCGGAACTCATCCTATCAATAGGAATTCTCAGAATTTGGTGTCAGTATCACTTTAAAGGCTGAACTTCGGCGGCCTGAGCCCCGAAGTGCCTACCCCCGCCAAGGAACTTTGTCCCCGCCCAGGATTACTCCTAAAACAAGAAAGGTAAAATACTAAAATTACTTAACGAGGTTGGCGAAAACATCCCTCGCTTTGTGTCACACCACCTAGATGAGCTTCCACCTGTGACGTTCAACAGCCTTGACGTTTCTTGCCTGCTTAGCAAAATTGAAAGTCTAAAGTCGGATGTTTCTACCATGAAAGAAGTGATGTTGGAGCAGTGGCTGAATGAGGCCCGCTGGCTCTGAACTGTGTTGATAGGAACTGCAGCAGCCCGTGGGTCTGCAGGGGGCGGGGGGGGGTCACCAGCACCAGCTTGCAAAGTGATTCATCTTGTTCTTGTTGCAGTGATGGCAGCGCTTGCCCAGGGCAGGACATGATTTGTCCCGAGATACATGCTTTGGGGAGACACAGTTAGTACAACGCTTGGGCCCACTCTCCCTAGACCCCTGTCTGCCACTCTTTGCACACCAAACCTGTCACTGTCCATGTAATGAATGAAAGGTCACGTGTTTAACTTGACCCACTCACGGATGTACGTGCAGTGCGTGTGACGTATACAGGAAGTTAGAAGCGCATGTTATGAAGGTTGTATGTCGGATGAACGCTAGTAAAAGCTACACAGTTAAGAACCTACGAAGTCGGCTCGTTCTTGAATTATTCTTATGTCAGTAAGACAAGGCGTCTACGGACATTACATGGTGTCAGAATAGTCTGTGTATCGGAACACGAGCGGTCATGCCGAAGTTTAATCCGCCGAGTGAATTCAAGTTTGACTGCCCCGTTGAATGGCCGGAGTGGAGACAACGGTTTTCGCGCTTCAGGCTCGCGACAAAGCTGGATAAAGACGACGGGGAGATTCAAGTGAGTTCGCTGATTTATGCAATGGGAAGCGAGGCTGAAAAGATATTCAGCTCGTTTGACTTCGCGGCGGAGGGTGATAAAGTGGACTATGATATCGTACTGAAAAAGTTCGACGACTACTTTATTCCCCGCCGTAACATCATACATGAGAGGGCGTGCTTCTATCAACGTAGCCAGCAGCCAGGAGAGACAGCGGAGATGTACATCCGGACATTGTATGAGCTGTCTGAACACTGTGAGTTTGGGGACAAGAGGGAGGAACATATCAGAGATCGTCTGGTAGTGGGCATAAAAGATAAGGTGCTCTCCCGTCAGTTCCAGCTCACAGCGGACCTTACTCTGGTGAAAGTCATTGAACAAGTGCGCCAGGCGGAGGCAATAACAAAGCAGCTCAGCCTCCAAGCTAACCAACCAGAGGCCCTGCTGGCTAACGTCAATGTTGTCCGATGGCGGGACGAACGCCAAAACAAAAAGGGCGGACAGCGTCATGGTGGCGGCAGTCCGGCAACCAACAAAGTAGACGAATGCGGGAGGTGCGGCAAGACGCAGCACACCGATGAGCGGAAGTGTCCTGCAACGAACAGTAAGTGCAACAAGTGTCATAAAAAGGGACATTGGGAGCGTGTATGTCACTCTAAAGCGGTGAGAGAAGTCACTGAAGAGGTTAAACAGCTGTACTTTCTGGGAGAAGTTGGCAAAGAGAGCAGTCAGGAAGATTGGACTGTTAGTTTAACAATAAGTGATGTACCAATAACCTTTAAAATTGACACGGGGGCTGACGCTACTGTTATCAACCAAGGGACATTTAAAAAGCTGAAGCCAAACATAAAACTGGGACCTCCTGACACATGCTTCATAAGCCCAGGTGGAAACATCAGCTGCATAGGACAGTTTCAAGCCACAACCAAATACAAGGAGAAACAATACTCCTTTCCAGTGTATGTGATCAAGGGGAGAGGCAGCTGTCTGCTGAGTCGTCCAGAGGCAGTGGAGATGGGTCTAGTGAAGCGGATGAATGAGGTCAGTGGAGTTTTCGGTTCAAGGGGACTGCTGAAAACAGACCCAGTGAAAATAGCTCTGGTGGAGGGTGCCCAGCCATACGCGGTGCATACAGCCAGACGGATACCACTGCCACTTGTACCACTGGTTAAGAAAGAACTGCAGCGCATGGAAAATGAGGGCATTATTGAAAAAGTGACTCAGCCCACAGAATGGTGCGCCGCTATGGTGCCGGTGCTGAAACCGAACAAGAAAGAGGTTCGCTGCTGCGCTGACCTCAGGAGGCTGAATCGAGCGGTGAAACGTGAGAAATACGTGCTGCCCACTATGGAGGAAATAATGCCAAGGCTCGCAGGGTCAAAGTTCTTCACAACGTTGGATGCAGCAAGTGGGTTTTACCAGATCCCCTTGCATGAAGACAGCAGGGGGCTCACCACTTTCATCACCCCATTTGGGAGGTATGCTTTCTGCCGCCTTCCATTTGGTATAACGAGTGCTCCAGAGATTTTCCAGAGAAAGATGGCAGAAACTCTGACCGGGCTAGAGGGCACAGAGGTGTACATGGATGACATCCTTATACATGGAGAGACTGAGGAAATCCATGACCGGCGCCTAGCAGAGGCGCTGGGGGTCATTGAAACAGCAGGTCTCAAACTTAACCAAGCGAAATGCAAGTTCAAACAGAAACAAGTCCGCTTCCTTGGTCATATCATCAACGAGGCAGGCATCAGACCTGACCCGGACAAAGTGGCCGGAATAGAGAACTTTCCTCAGCCCCAGAACGTGACGGAGCTCAAGAGGTTCCTCGGGATGGTGAACTATTTGGCAAAATACGTCCCAGAGCTGTCCACTGTAGGTCAGCCGCTTTATGGACTGCTTAAAGCAACGACAGAGTGGCTGTGGGGACCTGCACAGAACACAGCATTCCAAGACCTTAAAGCAGCACTCGCCACCGCCCCGGTACTCACCTTTTATGACGTCACTAAGGCTACGGTGGTGTCAGCAGATGCCAGCAGCTACGGGCTGGGAGGCGTTCTGCTCCAGCAGCACGGGGAACACTGGAAGCCCGTGGCCTACTGCTCCCGACGGCTGAGTGACGCAGAGACAAGGTACGCACAGATCGAGAAAGAGTGCTTGGCCAGCGTCTGGGCATGTGAAAGGTTCGAGAAGTACTTGTTTGGGCTTGACAATTTCAGACTTGTCACCGATCATAAACCACTAGTGCCTCTCATGAACAGCAAAGACTTGGATAATGTGCCCATTAGGTGCCAGAGACTGTTAATGAGGCTGATGCGTTTCAATGCAGTGGCTGAATACGCACCAGGCAAAACTTTAGCTGTGGCTGATGCACTCTCCAGAGGCCCAGAGCAGTGCTACGGAGATGGTGCTTCTCATGATGATGTTGCAGCGCACATTGATGCCATCGTGTGCCAGGTGCCTGCCACACCTCAAAGGATGCAGGAGATAAAACAGAGCACGGATGGGGATCTGCAGCTCCAGACAGTGTTGGGCTTCATCAGACACGGCTGGCCTGAGTATGTCGATAAAGTGCCGGAGACAGTCAGAGACTTTTATCAGGTGAGAGGGGAGTTATCTGAGGTAGATGGTTTAGTCATCAGAGGCAGTCGTATCGTCATTCCCACAGAGATGAGGGAGGTGATCTTAGACAGAATACACGACGGGCACCAGGGGATAGTTAAGTGCAGAGAGAGAGCTAGCCAGTCAGTGTGGTGGCCCAAAATGACAGAGCACATTACAACAAAGATACAGCAATGTCAATTCTGCAGAGAACACAAGAACACACAGAGAAAAGAGCCTTTAATGTCAAGTGAGCTTCCATCCAGACCATGGCAGAAAGTTGGCATAGACCTGTGTGAGTACAAAAAGCAAAACTACTTGATAGTGTCTGACTATTATTCCAGGTTTTTGGAGATCCTAAATCTACCAACAACTACTAGCAGTCAGGTTGTAGCTAGGCTGAAGGCTACATTTGCACGTTTTGGTATCCCTGAAATTGTAGTTAGCGATAATGGGCCACAGCTAGTTTCAGAAGAGATGAGGAGGTTCAGTGAGGACTATGATTTCATCCATGTGACTTCAAGCCCACACTACCCCCAGAGTAATGGACAGGCAGAGAGGGCTGTTCAGATAGCCAAAAGCATATTAAGGCAGGAAGACCCTCTCCTCGCCCTGTTGACATACAGAGCTACACCCTCTTCTTCCACTGGAGCCAGTCCAGCGGAATTGCTCATGGGTAGGAGACTCAGAACCACCTTACCCACATTGCAGCATAACCTGAAACCGGCCTGGCCTAAAGAGGAACTGATCAAAACCGCTGACGCCGCAGCCAAATCGAGGCAGGCTTTCTACTACAACCGCAGGAACGGCGTGCGGACACTGCGCCCACTGAACTCGGGTGACGCAGTACTCACCAAACCTGATGGACAGAAAACATGGACAATGCCAGCAGTAGTTCACAGTCAGAGCTCCACTCCCAGATCCTACATAGTGGAGACAGCTCAAGGTGAACATTACAGAAGGAACAGGCGCCACCTGTTGGCCACACCCAAAACACTCACCTTTGTCAGCAGGGATCCTGACCATGTCACTCCAGGGGAGAATGGAAACACGGATGAGTCCCGAGCAGCAGAATTGCCAACTTCCACACCATATGTTACTCGCTCTGGCAGGGTGAGCAAGCCTGCAATCCGGCTGGATTTGTGAGGCGTATGGACTTGTGTATTGTGGGGGGTTTTGTATTTTTTTTGTGAAAAGGGGGGTGATATACAGGTTAGAAAATCATCTTAGAGGGGGAGATGTAATGAATGAAAGGTCACGTGTTTAACTTGACCCACTCACGGATGTACGTGCAGTGCGTGTGACGTATACAGGAAGTTAGAAGCGCATGTTATGAAGGTTGTATGTCGGATGAACGCTAGTAAAAGCTACACAGTTAAGAACCTACGAAGTCGGCTCGTTCTTGAATTATTCTTATGTCAGTAAGACAAGGCGTCTACGGACATTACAGTCCATGTCAGCCGCCCCTGCCGTCTCCTGGGCAACAGTAGGTACTTTAAGCAGAGACGCGTTTAAGCGGTGAACTGCCGGTAGCAGTGACGTCACGGGCTCCTGCACAGCGCGAGAGAACTTGTAGGCTTCCAGCAGAGCCGTTTCCAACTGCTTCCCAATCACTATAGCGTCAGATAACGTCATGGAGTCTGGTTCGAGTAGCAGTCTTTCCCTCAGCTGAGCACAAGACGTTTTCTCTATTAGCTGATCAACTATACGTCCATCCTCCAAAGCCCCGAAGTCACAATGCTTTGCTAGCCCACTTAAGGCAGAGACGAACTGGCCCACTGACTCACCAGACTTCTGGGCTCTCTGGCGGAACTCAAACCGGTGCATGCGTCGGCTCCCTCCTCAGCTGAAATGCGACTGTAGAGCGTTGGTAGCCGCAGCGTAGGTGTCATCCGCCACCGAGAGTGTAGCGAAAATACGTTGTCCCTCCTGACCGAGGCAGTGCCGCAAGAGTGCACACTTCCTAGCTACTGCTAAATCCGAATGCCCCAGAGCCAGTAAATAGTCATCAAACGACGATATCCATCGGTCCCAGGGAACAGCTGGGTCACCGGGAACGGGTAGGAAAGGTGGCGGCGGCGACAGAACCAAGCCAGCCATCCGAGCTCGCCAAATATTATGTTCAGTCATTCAATGACCACACCGGGAGCCACGTTTATAACGTTGTAACCGGTTATTTTCTTGCCCGGTGCGGGATTCGATACGGGGTGTACTGCACCACAAGGCGACATCACTAACCGCTCGGCTAAAGGGTCAGACCCGTTAGCTAGGGACTAACGTGTCTTATTAGTAGTTTACAACGTTTACTTAACCAACATCAACTCACGACACTTTTCACCTTGCCGTAAATCACACTGCTCCCCGCCCCTCTCAAAGCCACAGTAACTGCTAGTACTCAACCATACAAGTCAGACTTGGGCATAACACCACCCAACCAGACACAACACAATGATGTGGGGAAAATGTATGATCCACAGCTTTGGCCAGAAGGGATTTTTGTGCGGCGTTTCTCTGAGGCGCGCAAACCCAGGTCTACTGCAGGGCCAGCGGATGCAAAAACGCTTATTGCCGCAAGGAATGTGCACGTACCTGAGGCTGGGCATCTGATGCAGTGGAGATTTAGTTTGTGGTTCATGAGAGTTGGGTCATATAACTCGCCTGGCTTGAGCCTTGGTCAGAGCGCAGGGGACAAAGCGCAACGTGTTGTTACAGACCAGCTCCCGGAGAACGCTGATATCTTGTGTATACAAGAGACTTTATTAGCTAGACCAGATTTAGACAAACTTAATTCTGTTAGTAATGATGTCCATGGGGCAGGGGAGTCCACAACAGACCTAAGCATGGGGATAGTGTGTGGCAGAATACCTGGGGGGGGGGGGCATTCTCTGGCATAAGAAGTATGATCCACTGATCAGTGTGGCTGGATCAGTGTCGGCGCTACGGGGGGGGAGGGGGCATTGGCCGGGCCTCGCCCCCCCAAAATGAAAGTTGTGCCCCCCCGCCAATTACCCAGTGATGATGTGAAAATTAGTACTTAAACATCATGTAAAAATTAAAATTAATTAATGCACATAGCACATTTAAATACATAATCAATAATAATAATAATCAATGAAATAAATTGCTTAAATTTCGTGCTTGTGGAGGAGCGGGGTTAGCGGGACATCAGTGTGTGATGTTGTCCATTCCGCTGGTCATTGCGTGTGACACACAGGAAAAGGATACTTTAAAAACGCGGCAAAATCGACGGAGCTAGCTAGCTAGCTAGCTAACTGTAAAATCGTGATGGATATAAGAAAATGGCTATGATCCGCTTGTAGCGTCTGTGTGCGCGAATGGAAAACAACGGGGGGGGGGGGAGCAGAGCACAAGTAAGGACTCTAAGCGCACATTCCAAGGTTAATTTAGCAAATAATTAATGAGAAAAATTTCACAATCGAAGAATATTCAAATATAGAATGTAAATTTGACAGCCCTAATGCTCATGCCCCCCCCCCCCCGTGAAAACCGGAGGCTCGGCCGCCAGATCTGCTCCGGCGCCGACACGGGACTAGATTAGAGGTGGACTGGTGCATAGCAATCAAAGTGGTATATAACAAGAATGTCTTTATAATTTTAAATGTTTACACTCCCTATGAATGTTATCAAAATGAGGATGAATACATTAATAGGCTCGCATTTATTAGTGCCTTTATTAAAGAAAGTGCATATACATGTAGATTTGTTGTGGGAGACATGAATGCTGATATCACAGATAATAACTCCTTATTTGGTCAACACCTCATCCAATTTGGCAAGATTACAAGTTGGTTCTTTCTAGTAAAGTGCTGCTGCCAGTAGATAGCTACACATATACCAGTGAAGCATGACACAACATCCTGGCTGGATCACTGTACGTGTACACACAGCATCCTGGCTGGATCACTGTACATGTACACACAGCATCCTGGCTGGATCACTGTACATGTACACACAGCATCCTGGCTGGATCACTGTACATGTACACACAGCATCCTGGCTGGATCACTGTATATGTATTTGTTAGTGTTTGCAAATCAAATGTTATTGCACTTTTGTTCATATAGCAGTACTTTTAAAATAAAAGTGTGCAATACACTACTTTTGAATTCATTATTGAATTTCGGGCATAACAATGCGATTAATCGAGATTAATCACAGAAAATATGCGATTAATCGCGATTAAAAAATAATCGTTGCCCAGCACTAATATATATATAGATCGAGAGACCGAGCTGGGAAGGATGTGCAGCAAGTTTGGGCGATCAAGGATAGAGATGGAAATGTGCTGACAAGCGAGGAGAGTGTGTTGAGAAGGAGGAAGGAGTACTTTGAGGGGCTGATGAATGAAGAAAATGAGAGAGAGAGAAGGTTGGATGATGTGGGGATAGTGAATCAGGAAGTGCAGTGGATTAGCAAGGAGGAAGTGAGGACAGCTATGAAGAGGATGAAGAGTGGAAAGGCAGTTGGTCCTGATGACATACCTGTGGAGGCATGGAGATGTTTAGGAGAGATGGCAGTGGAGTTTTTAACTAGATTGTTTAACACAATCTTGGAAAGTGAGAGGATGCCTGAGGAGTGGAGAAGAAGCATACTGGTACCGATCTTCAAGAACCAGGGTGATGTGCAGAACTGTAGCAACTACAGAGATATAAAGTTGATCAGCCACAGCATGAAGATATGGGAAAGAGTAATAGAAGCTAGGTTAAGAGGAGGAGAGGTGATGATCAGCAGCAGCAGTATGGTTTCATGCCAGGTAAGAGCACCACAGATGTGATGTTTGCTGTGAGAATGTTGATGGAGAAGTATAGAGAAGGCCAGGAGGAGTTGCATTGTGTCTTTGTAGATTTAGAGAAAGCTTATGACAGAGTACCGAGAGAGGAGGTGTGGTATTGTATGAGGAAGTCGGGGGTTGAAGAGAAGTATGTAGGAGTGGTGCAGGATATGTATGAGGGAGGTGTGACAGTGGTGAGGTGTGAGGTTGGAATGACAGATGGGTTCAAGGTGGAGGTGGGATTACATCAAGGATCGGCTCTGAGCCGTTTCTTGTTTGCAATGGTGATGGACAGGTTGACGGACAAGATCAGGCAGGAGTCTCCGTGGACGATGATGTTCGCGGATGACATTGTGATCTGTAGTGAGAGTAGGGTGCAGGTGGAGGAGAGCCTGGAGAGGTGGAGGTATGCACTGGAGAGAAGAGGAATGAAAGTCAGTAGGAGCAAGACGGAATACCTATGCGTGAATGAGAGGGAGGACAGTGGAATGGTGAGGATGCAAGGAGTGGAGGTGACGAAGGTGTATGAGTTTAAATACTTGGGGTCAACTGTCCAAAGTAACGGGGAGTGCAGAAGAGAGGTGAAGAAGAGAGTGCAGGCAGGGTGGAGTGGGTGGAGAAGAGTGTCAGGAGTGATGTGTGACAGAAGGGTACCAGCAAGAGTTAAAGGGAAGGTTTACAAGATGGTGGTGAGACCAGCTATGTTGTATGGTTTGGAGACAGTGGCACTGATGAAAAGACAGGAGGAGGAGTTGGAGGTGGCAGAGATGAAGATGATAAGATTTTCACTGGGAGTGATGAAGAAGGACAGGATTAGGAACGAGTATATTAGAGGGACAGCTCAGGTTGGACGGTTTGGAGACAAAGCAAGAGAGACAAGATGGAGATGGTTTGGACATGTGTGGAGGAGAGATGCTGGGTATACTGGGAGAAGGATGCTGAATATGGAGCTGCCAGGGAAGAGGAGAAGAGGAAGGCCAAAGAGGAGGTTTATGGATGTGGTGAGGGAGGACATGCAGGTGGCTGGTGTGACAGAGGAAGATGTAGATGACAGGAAGACATGGAAACGGATGATCCGCTGTGGCGCCCCCTACCGGGAGCAGCTGAAAGTAGCAGTAGTAGATGAGTGTATAATGATAGGGAGAATTGCAGAGACAGCAACAAACATGAGAGGAAGGAGAGTTTTAAGAATGAGTAAACAAAGTATGAGAAGAGACATGGAGGGACCTGGTAAAGTGCGGGGGGGGGGGGGAGGGAGGGAGGAAAAGGGAGACAGAGGGGGTGGGGTAGAGGGGTGTGTGCCCCCCTGCAGCGCTGCTGATGGATGCAGGGCTCCTGGGGTTAAGGGGAGGGCAACCAGTCCCTCTGCCATGCCACAGAGTGGGAGCTACCTGCCGCTCATCACACACACACACACACACACACACACACACACACACACACACACACACACACACACACACACACACACACACACACACACACACACACACACACACTGGTCAGCCCTGCTATGTTAAAACCTGACCCTGCCAGTC
Source organism: Lampris incognitus (assembly GCF_029633865.1). Lineage (NCBI taxonomy): Eukaryota > Metazoa > Chordata > Actinopteri > Lampriformes > Lampridae > Lampris > Lampris incognitus. The sequence continues at coordinate 51,888,122 of NC_079223.1, read as the reverse complement.
TTCGTCTCTGCCAGTTTAGCACATGTTCGAGACGTTTGGCCCATCAGCCGGTCTGCCCAGTTCCACCGTGCCACATGCCCCAAACAGCAAGGATTGATTCAGTCCTACTTATTCTTTACTTATCTATATTTATTCTTACAGTCCTTCAAATCAATGTCACACTATTAAGACATTTCATCGGCTACCATTATCCATTATCTCACCTTCAACTATGCACATCCCTATGATAATATATATATATATACACACACACACACACACACACACACACACATATATATATATATATATATGTTCTCAATGCAAAGCCAACGAGATTGTGACTATGTTCCCTCAACCCTATTTCATGGAAATTACCTAAACTTTAGCGGCACGTGGCACAGTGGTTAGCACGGTCGCCTCACAGCAAGAAGGTCCTGGGTTCGAGCCCCGGGGTAGTCCAACCTTGGGGGTGGTCCCGGGTCGTCCTCTGTGTGGAGTTTGCATGTTCTCCCCGTGTCTGCGTGGGTTTCCTCCGGGGGCTTCGGTTCCCTCCCTCAGTCCAAAGACATGTAGGTCAGGTGAGTCGGCCAGACTAGATGTTCCCCATGTATGAATGTGTGTTTGTGTGTGTGCCTGTGTGTGTGTTTGTATGTTGGCCCTGTGATGGCCCAGCGGCCTGTCCAGGGTGTCTCCCCGTCTGCCGCCCGATGACTGCTGGGAAAGGCTTCAGCATCCCCGCGGCCCTGAGAGCAGGATAAGCGATATGATGATGGATTGGATACCTCAACTTAACCTTACATACCGTAACCTGCTTTAACCTCTACCTAACCCTCACCTTAACCCAACGCCTACCTTAACCGATAGCTGACCTATTCAGCAACTGACCCAAAGGGCTGAGGGAGCACTATCTCTCTATCAGACTCATGACAATGAATAACAGCCACTTTATTTAGTCATTGTAGGTTATACTGAACTTTGTTTTCTGCATTTAACCCATCCTGTTGTAAAGCAGCAGTGGGGAGCTGCAGTGCGGCCCCCGGGGACCAACTGCAGCTCTTTTTCTGATTGCCCCATATTGCTAAAGCTAGCATGTTCAACCCTGTTACCCAGAGGTATCATCTCAGTCAGCATAAAAGCTTGGCTAATGTTGAGCCAGCTTGCTATCTAACTAGCCACCAAATTGGGTCATTGATAGCTAACCGACTTAACATTATAACATAGAGTAACCAACAGACATGCAGCAACCAACGGACACACAGATGGGATTTTCCTTAGCCTGGAAGTTGACCTCATTTTGCAGCATTTTCATCTTCAAATAAAATAATTTTCCAAGACTGAATTTGGAACATGGATAGCCTACCAGACGGAGAAAGCAGGTAAGGTGCTTGTTTTCAGGAGCCTGTCCTACCTGATTGTCATAGATTACTTATAGTTAAAGATGTGATGGTTGTATGAGTGATGACGAAAAGCCTGTGTGGAATGGATTGTGGCGTGTGGTGGATGTTGTTGTGTCAAAGACTCATGCCATGGAAGAGTTCAGATGGAGGATGACATGGGTTCGGCGGAGTATAGGCTTCTTTTTATTTACAGAATCTAATTTAGACAGTTTGATGTCTGCACGCTGCATGGGCCAGTGCTGAGCAGTGCTGTGGACTTGCTCTCTCATCTCCATCTTTCTTTGTCTCTGTCTCCTTTTATCCATGTCTAGTTTCCTGTGTTCTCTTGACATGTCTCTTTTGTGTCAGTCAGTGTCAGTCCAGGCCCAGCTTGACTGTAGAATATAAAGAGCACGTTGTTAGACTTGCACACCTGAGGCTGATCATTAATCAGCCATCAATCATCACGTCTCTCTCCGCTTGTAGCTGAGGCTAAACCACCCTCCACTCCCACATACCCCACTGCCCAACTTAGGCCAGGTCCTACATCCAGCCGACAGCCAGCTCCCCCACCCTGAGTGAAAGAGGAAATCGGCCACAACCATCTGCCTCTCAGGCTTATGGACCACCTTGCATTTAAACAGCTGTAAGGCAAGATACAAGCGGGTGATCATGCAGTGGAGACACTGGAGCAGAGTATGGTCTGAACAGAGGGAGAAGGAGTGGCTCAGGAGGTAGAAGTGGAGGTCGCTGACCACCCATCTGATGACCAGGCACTCCTTTTCCGCTCCACTGCACTTCCACAGTGCTGTACTTCTGTTCTCTCCCAGCCAGCCTGCAGCTTGTGTACAGCACCAGGTGATCGACTCCCCCACCTCCTGGGACAAAATGGCCCCCAGCCCTTTGTCCGATGTGTAGGTCTGCTAGACAAAAGGGAGAGACAAGTTAGGAGTTCTGAGCAGTGGCTCCCCACAGAGAATTTGTTTAACCCTCTCGAACACCACCTGACAGTGCTCCATCCACTGGATTGGATCTGAGGCAGCGTTTCGGGTGAGGTCGGTCTGGGGACTGGTCAGTTCCGCAAAGGTGGGGATGAATCAGCTGTTATAGCCGGCCTTCTCCTGGATCGCTATCTTGCCATGGTGGAGAAGCTTGCGTGTACCAATGATCCCAAGAGCTATGCCGTCCAGAGCTTGGCTCCTGGTAGGGTCACCCAAGGCAGACTAATCATGGGGAACAAACAACAACAAAGACCTCAACGGTGGAACTGGCGGAAGATGTCTCCAGGTCACAATGGCAGTGAAGGCAGTTGGAAGCTACAACAGGGTGTGGTCCCCAATCGTCTTGGTTTTCCATGCCATTGGACTCTGGCCACCCCCTGTCAAGGGCCGTGTAGTGGCTGCAGGCGCATCAGCCACTCCACGTAAAAACCTGTCACGCGCAGGCACCCTCCCATTATGTAGCTCCAAGATTGGCCTCTACAGCCACCCGAGGACCCAGAGGGATCCAGAAGGAGGACAGTCATACTCGACCACGAGTGACCACCAATGATTATAGCCGGCCACTCCCAGGAATGCCCTCACCTGCTTTTTAGTTTTAGGCCTTGGGCAGGCCACAATTGCTGCAGTCTTATCTATCTGGGGATGTACCAGCCCGCTACCTAAGTGGTACCCCAGATACTGTACCTCCCTTCACTTGAGCATGCACTTATTTGGGTTGGCCATGATCCCCGGCTACCTCAGAGACTCGAGCACCACCGCCACCTGCAGCAAATGCTGTTCCCAGCTGCTACTGTGGATGGTCAGATCGTCCAAGTAAGAACGCTGGTTGAAACGGAGAGTCAAAGAGGCCATCTACGTGAAGAGGGAATTACAATCCCTAAACTGTGTGTGTTTGTGTGTGTGGGGGGGGGGATAAGAGTACATCTGTCACCATCTTACAACGCTGTGATTGCAACTATTCCCCAATCCTCTGTGAAAAGTGCACATGGCCATTGTAACTCTAGTTAATGGTTAGGGTAATTTGCCTATGGAACCGATCACTTTTTTCAGTCATTATGCCACTGTGCTGTTCATAAGGGTGGGGATACCTGCAGTCAGTTGAGACTGAATAAGTTACTTCGGTGAGATATATTAAAGATAATGATGAGGAGGATGCCAAGCAGTGTCCAGGTGGTGACCACCATCATCATGGAGACATGGGCAGAAGACACACTACACATGCCCATGGGGGAGACTCACATCACACCTTTCACTTACACAGGAGAAGAGAAAGGAGAAGACATCATTTAGAGAGAGAGAGAGAAGACATGTGAGAGGACAACAGTTTGTAATAGTCAACGTATATGCTATACTCTCTACTGTCGTCAGTGGAACAATGCTTACTAAATTAATTGAGACAGAACCAACGTACAATGCAGTAGAGGTCTTGAAGTACTCAATTTAAAGGCAACTAATTGTAGGTTAAGGCAAAAAAAAGAAGATGAGTTTTAGGTTTGAATTTAAAGGACTCATCAAATTAATTGTTTGACAGCAGCAGTCAGGTTATTCCACAAGGATGGGACCCGATAGGAAAAGACCCTGCCACCAACGGACTTCTTTTTACAATTTGGTACACATGGAGCCCTGCATTTTGAGAGTGGAGAGCTCAAGACGGAATGTATAGTTTAAGGAGATCAGACAGGTGTGACAGGGCAATCCATTTAGGATTTTATGAGTCAGCAGGAGCACCTTGAAGTCTGATCTAACATAGATAGGAATCCAGTGAAGGGAGGAAAGAATTGTAGTAATATGGTCAAATTTTCTAGTTTTACTTAGGATTCTAGCTGTAGGATTTTGCACCATCTGATGACCTTTAGTACTAGCATGTGGCAGACCTGAAAACAGAACATTACAGTAATCAAGTCTGAAAGAAACAAATGCATGTATTAGAGTCACTGCGTCAGCCATGGACAGGAAAGACCACATTTTAGCTATGTTACATAAGTGAAAAATGGCACTCTTGGTGATTCCTGTAATGTACTTGTCAATAGAAAAGCTGGGATCAAACGTAACACCAAGATTTTTGGCTGCCACACTTTCTGAAATCACAGAGTTGTCGATTGTCATTGTTACTGATCAAATTGTTGTCTGTGTCTAGCAGGGCCAACAGCCGACATCTCAGTTTTATCTAAATTTAAAAGCAGGAAATTTAGTGATATCCAAATTTTTACAGTAGCCAAGGAGGCCTCTAAGTTAATCATTTGAGTATGATCATCAGCCCTTACAGGCACATACAACAGAGTATCATCCGCATAGCAATGGAAATGTATCCCATGACTGCATGTAATTTGGCCAAGAGGTGAAATATTAAGAGAGGAAAGTAGAGGGCCAAGAACTGAGCCCTGAGGTACACCATATTTAACGTCAGAAAATTTAGATTATTATATTATTGTTATTATTATTATCATTATTATTATTATTATAGCACACACAATGTGATCTTCCAGATAAGTAGGACTTAAGCCAAGAGAGAGCTAAACCAGAGACACTAAAATTACAATTTATAATGTCGAATAGCATACAGAGATTAATGGTATCAAAGGCTGCACTGAGGTCAAGTAGTAGAAAAACAGGTGGAATCAGAGTCCATATCTAGTAGAAGATCATTCACCACTCTGGTCAAAGCAGTTTCAGTGGAGTGATGGGGCCTGAAAGCCGAATGAAAAGGTTCATATAGATGGTTTTCTTCTATATGGGTTGAAAGTTGTTGATACACAACTCTCTCTAGTACTTAAGAAAAGAATGGAAGATTAAAGACTGGTTGATAGTTATTAAGAGACCCTGGATTGAGGTGCAGTTTCTTAAGTAGAGGTTTAACCACAGCTGTCTTAAACTGCTGGGAGCAGTGCCAGTAGTAAGTCATAAATTAACAATATCTAGCATTGTAGGTCCAAGGAAAGGCCGGAGGTCTTTAAAAAGTTTTGATGGGAAAGGGTCAAGTAGGCAAGTTGTTGGTTTAGATGCTGACATGAGCTTAGTCAATACTTTGACTTAGCTTGTGTCAGCATCTAAACCAGAGTGATAAGAGAGATAGTCTCAAAAGCTGTAATAACAGGGACTATCAGTGACTCATTGTATAGATTTGAATTTGGTAAGACAGGATCTGCAGGAGTAGCTTGAGTTTAAGAATTAATTTTGTTTATGATCTCATCAACCTTATTGCAGAAAAAAAATCTAGACACTCATGGACTGTGAATGGTGAGCATTAATTTTAGCTATAGGGTCAAAGAGAAATCTTGGATTATATTTATTAATATTGATTAAGCAAGAGAGATAGGCTGCTTTTGCAGCAGCTAAAGCACACATGCATTTCAATAAACATTCCTGCCAAGATGGGTAAAAAACTTCCAATTTTGATTTTTGCCATTTACGTTCCAGTCTCCTGCAGGCCCGCTTAAGAGCACGTGTTTCATCGTTAAACCAGGGTGTAGACGTCTTTAGTCACCTAGCTCTGGTAGTCAGCAGTGCAACTGAATCGAGGAGAGTAGAGAGGGTCACAGTCAAGTCACTATTGAAATTTTAAACAGAGTCAGTCTCTACAGTGAAAGGACCCAAGACCTCAGGCAGCTGCTGGCCAAATGCAGCTACAGTGGAGGGACCAATGTGGCGAGTGAAATTACATCTGTTAACAGGACAGGCCAATAATGGTTTGAATTTAATGAGAAAATTATCCGACACAGCAGATGTGATTGGCAAGATATTCAGATCAGAAACAGCTATCCCTTTAGACAAAACAAAAACAAGGATGATACCACTGCACTGAGTCAACTCTTGAACAAATTGAACAAAGCCAAAATTTTCAACTAGTGCCAGAAAGGCTTTACTTAGAGGATCAGCAGCCTTATTCAGATGTATATTGAAATCATCAAGATTTGTAATCTCATTAGAATGAGTAACAAGACCTGAGATAAATTCTCCAAATTCTTCAAGAAATAGTGAGTAAGGGCCAGGAGCTCGATAGAGTATCACAATCTGGACTGAGCTGAGTCTGTTCATGGCTGAGGAGATGGACTTAGAACAAGAGCCTCAAAAGACTGGAATTTTGATTCAAGCTTAGAAGTTAAATTTAAAATTGAATTAAATGTTAAGGTGACAGCCTTACCTTGTTTATTTGCCTGAGCTTCATGGGCATAAGTATAGTCAGGTGGGGAAGCTTCATTTAAGGGAAGGAAAACATTTGGTTTCAGCAATGTTTCACATAACCCAGTCATATCAAAACTATGTTCAAGAATCAGATCATTTATTAGTAGGGCAAAAAGAGGTCTCCAATTAATCTCCCAAGTCTGGAAGGCCTATCAGGGCCTATCAGGCCCTCGGAGCCTCAGTGAGCCTGACTTCTGGGTACCACCCCAGATCAAAAGGCAGATGGAATGGGCCAATCAAGACCTGGAGGCAGCGCTCCATTGTGTTACCACCTAGAATATCTTCCTGGAGGAACCACCTGCCCTAGAATGAGTACATACATAACTTCTTGTCCTGTGCTGCCACAGGGATGTCCCCATTTGAAGGCCCCTTGGGTTAATTACCACCTCATTTTCCAGCCAAGGGGAGGAAATCGCCGTTCCCTCCATCCATAGCCATATCTGCAGCTGCTGTAAGGTTTGGAGAAACATCCACTCCACCCTGTTCCGTTCAGTGGACCACGATTGATGCTTAACTGATCATCACAGGATACTGGCACCCAACTACCAGCCAGACCAGAGGGTCCGGCTTTGTTCTAAAGACACCCCTTTGAAGACTGAATCTAGGAAACTTTCCTCCCGTTATATTGACCCATTTGAAATCGACAGCCTTACCAATTCCTCTGTTGTTAGACTGAAGTTGCCCAGGTCCATGAGAATCTATCCCACCTTTCACGTTTTCATGTTTCCCAAGTTCAGCCTGTCTCCACCAGCCGTCTGTGCCCCCCCCCCTCAATTATTGATAACCACCCAGCCTTTACTGTCCGGTAGCTGCTGGATGTATGTCAACAAGGCCAGGGCTACAAATATCTGGTTGCCTGGGATGGGTACGGTTATCCACCGGTAGCACCCTGACAAGCCCAGTAGGTCGCCTGGAGGCACCCATTGAGGAGGGGGAGGGAGGATACTGTAATGGCTATGGGGTCTGTGCCACCCAGTTTTCCCCGTGTCTCCCTGTATTTCTGCTTGGTGTGGGTGTGGCACTCCTTTCCTCCTCACCCCTCCCCTGCTCATCCACAACTGTCTTCCATCAAGTTCATCAACCCCTGCACTATAGCTACCCTGTCTCTTCACCCACTCATCGCCAGATCGTTACCTCAGCAACAGTTGGTAATAAAACACTTCAGGCCTTTCTAATTAAAAATTATTCCTTCTGCGTTGTTTACCTGTTTTTCTCATGTTATCCTGTGCTAATCACTGTCTCCTCCCCTATCCCCAGGATCATCTCTCACCTGCCTGTCTTCCTCTCCTGTCCCCAGGATCATCTCTCACCTGCCTGCCTTTCTCTCCTGTCCCAGGATCATCTCTCACCTGCCTGCCTCCCTCCCCTGTCCCCGTGATCATCTCTCGCCTGCCTGCCTTCCTCTCCTGTCCCCAGGATCATCTCTCACCTGCCTACCTTCCTCTCCTGTCCCCGTGATCATCTCTCGCCTGCCTGCCTTCCTCTCCTGTCCCCGTGATCATCTCTCGCCTGCCTGCCTTCCTCTCCTGTCCCCGTGATCATCTCTCGCCTGCCTGCCTTCCTCTCCTGTCCCCGTGATCATCTCTCGCCTGCCTGCCTTCCTCTCCTGTCCCCGTGATCATCTCTCACCTGCCTACCTTCCTCTCCTATCCCCAGGATCATCTCTCACCTGCCTGCCTGCCTTCCTCTCCTGTCCCCGTGATCATCTCTCGCCTGCCTGCCTTCCTCTCCTGTCCCTAGGATAATCTGTCACCTGCCTGCCTGCTTTCCTCCCCTATCCCCAGGATAATCTCTCACCTGCCTGCCTTCCTCTCCTGTCCCCGTGATCATCTCTCGCCTGCCTGCCTTCCTCTCCTGTCCCTAGGATAATCTGTCACCTGCCTGCCTGCTTTCCTCCCCTATCCCCAGGATCATCTCTCACCTGCCTGCCTTCCTCTCCTGTCCCCGTGATCATCTCTCACCTGCCTACCTTCCTCTCCTGTCCCCAGGATAATCTGTCACCTGCCTGCCTGCTTTCCTCCCCTATCCCCAGGATAATCTCTCACCTGCCTGCCTTCCTCTCCTGTCCCCAGGATCATCTCTCACCTGCCTGCCTTCCTCTCCTGTCCCCGTGATCATCTCTCACCTGCCTGCCTTCCTCTCCTGTCCCCAGGATCATCTCTCACCTGCCTACCTTCCTCTCCTGTCCCCAGGATAATCTGTCACCTGCCTGCCTGCTTTCCTCCCCTATCCCCAGGATCATCTCTCACCTGCCTGCCTTCCTCCCCTATCCCCAGGATCATCTCTCACCTGCCTGCCTGCCTTCCTCTCCTGTCCCCAGGATCATCTCTCACCTGCCTGCCTTCCTCTCCTATCCCCAGGATCATCTCTCCCCTGCCTGCCTTCCTCTCCTGCCCCAGGATCATCTCTCACCTGCCTGCCTTCCTCTCCTGTCCCCAGGATCATCTCTCACCTGCCTGCCTTCCTCTCCTGTCCCCGTGATCATCTCTCACCTGCCTACCTTCCTCTCCTGTCCCCAGGATAATCTGTCACCTGCCTGCCTGCTTTCCTCCCCTATCCCCAGGATAATCTCTCACCTGCCTGCCTTCCTCTCCTGTCCCCAGGATCATCTCTCACCTGCCTGCCTTCCTCTCCTGTCCCCAGGATCATCTCTCACCTGCCTACCTTCCTCTCCTGTCCCCGTGATCATCTCTCACCTGCCTGCCTTCCTCTCCTGTCCCCAGGATCATCTCTCACCTGCCTACCTTCCTCTCCTGTCCCCAGGATAATCTGTCACCTGCCTGCCTGCTTTCCTCCCCTATCCCCAGGATCATCTCTCACCTGCCTGCCTTCCTCCCCTATCCCCAGGATCATCTCTCACCTGCCTGCCTGCCTTCCTCTCCTGTCCCCAGGATCATCTCTCACCTGCCTGCCTTCCTCTCCTATCCCCAGGATCATCTCTCCCCTGCCTGCCTTCCTCTCCTGCCCCAGGATCATCTCTCACCTGCCTGCCTTCCTCTCCTGTCCCCAGGATCATCTCTCCCCTGCCTGCCTTCCTCTCCTGTCCCCAGGATCATCTCTCCCCTGCCTGCCTTCCTCTCCTGTCCCCAGGATCATATCTCACCTGCCTGCCTTCCTCTCCTGCCCCAGGATCATCTCTCACCTGCCTGCCTTCCTCTCCTGTCCCCAGGATCATCTCTCACCTGCCTGACTGCCTTCCTCTCCTGTCCCCAGGATCATCTCTCACCTGCCTGACTGCCTTCCTCTCCTGTCCCCAGGATCATCTCTCACCTGCCTGCCTGCCTTCCTCTCCTATCCCCAGGATCATCTCTCCCCTGCCTGCCTTCCTCTCCTGTCCCTAGGATAATCTGTCACCTGCCTGCCTTCCTCTCCTGTCCCCAGGATCATCTCTCACCTGCCTGCCTTCCTCTCCTGCCCCAGGATCATCTCTCACCTGCCTGCCTTCCTCTCCTGTCCCCAGGATCATCTCTCACCTGCCTGCCTTCCTCTCCTGTCCCCAGGATCATCTCTCACCTGCCTGACTGCCTTCCTCTCCTGTCCCCAGGATCATCTCTCACCTGCCTGCCTGCCTTCCTCTCTTATCCCCAGGATCATCTCTCCCCTGCCTGCCTTCCTCTCCTGTCCCCAGGATCATCTCTCCCCTGCCTGCCTTCCTCTCCTGTCCCTAGGATAATCTGTCACCTGCCTGCCTTCCTCTCCTGTCCCCAGGATCATCTCTCACCTGCCTGCCTTCCTCTCCTGCCCCAGGATCATCTCTCACCTGCCTGCCTTCCTCTCCTGCCCCAGGATCATCTCTCACCTGCCTGCCTTCCTCTCCTGTCCCCAGGATCATCTCTCACCTGCCTGCCTTCCTCTCCTGCCCCAGGATCATCTCTCACCTGCCTGCCTTCCTCTCCTGTCCCCAGGATCATCTCTCACCTGCCTGACTGCCTTCCTCTCCTGTCCCCAGGATCATCTCTCACCTGCCTGCCTGCCTTCCTCTCCTGTCCCCAGGATCATCTCTCACCTGCCTGCCTTCCTCTCCTGCCCCAGGATCATCTCTCACCTGCCTGCCTTCCTCTCCTGTCCCCAGGATCATCTCTCACCTGCCTGACTGCCTTCCTCTCCTGTCCCCAGGATCATCTCTCACCTGCCTGACTGCCTTCCTCTCCTGTCCCCAGGATCATCTCTCACCTGCCTGCCTGCCTTCCTCTTCTGTCGCCAGGATCATCTCTCACCTGCCTGCCTGCCTTCCTCTCCTGTCCCCAGGATCGTCTCTCACTTGCCTGCCTGCCTTCACCAGCCATCTCCCCTCTTGTTTTGCCACCATTCCCCGCTTCCTTTTGTTAATAAATCCATCTCATTTATCTACCTTCAAGTCTTTGTCTGTGTTTGGGTCCATTCTTCAAATCACAACGTGTTGTTTGGAACACAGTATGGCAACTTGTAGCTACAGCACTGTAGAACTGCCAGATATAAAAAAACAGAATACTGGAAATACCTGATAGTACAGAGAGACTTGATGTTTGCTTTGAAACTGCTTATTTTCATTTTCCGTGTTTTTTGGCTTTAAATCAAATCGAAAATATCACTTCAAACGTAGTGTTTTGTCATTAGTACACAGGAGCACACACTCTCTGCAGCTGCTCTGTGTGGAGGTCTGTCTGTACCATGGCTGAAGTCCAGGAGTGTCCTTATGTTCCATGCTGCAATTCTTGATAGTACTATAGTGTGTTTTTCGACCGTATAGTGGAATGGCCCGGCAGGTGTGGTTTCCTGCCCAGGCACCTTTTCTAGGCCGTTCCCCAAAGGGGGGTGAGTAGTTCAGTCCCTAAATAAGGCTGCTCGGACACATAGGAGTCTGCCAGAAAAAGGTGCCACTCAATCCCAGCTGCTGGTGATCCTAGCCCTGTGCCGCTGGTGTGCAGAGTTCCATCTAAGAGCTCCCAGCTCATTCAGACCTGCTCCCGTCACTGGATACTCCATCGCCGCCAGGCTCTGTGAGGTCAGGGACTCAGGTGGTTGATGGGTGCCAGGGCATGTCCACCAGGGTGGGCCTGCACACCATATCTCTGGGGCCCACTGCTGCTCCAAGATCCCCTGCCAAGTTAGCATGGGGCCGCCCGACCCCCAGTTTCCATGTGTGGCCGTGGGGAGGCATGGCAGGAGTCTTGGTGAAGGAGAGGCTATGTACTAGCAAGGGAAGGCTTACACGCTAGGATCCTTCCCTGTTCACCACAAGGGCTAGGCAGTGGCAGCGAGCTAAAAGCAGGAGGGTTGCAACCAGGTTGGAAGAGGAGCACGCACACACACACACACACACACACACACACACACACACACACACACACACACACACACACACACACACACTTTAGTAATGCGTTCAGGTTTTTAAAATTACAACACAAACATAGCAATCCTGTATGCCTCGTGTTACACATGATGTGTGGAACATGCTGTGCAACATCAACACACACTCACACAAAGCAGAGGATGCTGATGGGAGGGAGGGAAGGATGAAAACACAGAGCAGATGATGCTGATGTGAGGGAGGGAGGGAAGGAAGGATGAAAACACAGAGCAGAGGATGCTGGTTGGAGGGAGAGAAGGATGAAAACACAGAGCAGAGGATGCTGATGGAGGGAAGGAAGGAAGAAAACACAGAGCAGAGGATGCTGATGGAGGGAGGAAAGGAAGAAAACACAGAGCAGAGGATGCTGATGGGAGGGAGGGAAGGAAGGATGAAAACACAGAGCAGAGGATGCTGATGGAGGGAGGAAAGGAAGAAAACACAAACACAGAGCAGAGGATGCTGATGGAGGGAGGAAAGGAAGAAAACACAGAGCAGAGGATGCTGAGGGAGGGAAGGAAGGAGGATGAAAACACAGAGCAAGAGGATGCTGATGGAGGGAAGGAAGGAAGGATGAAAACCAAAGAGCCAGAGGATTGCTGATGGGAGGGAGGGAAGGAAGGATGGAAACACAGAGCAGAGGATGCTGATGGGAGGGAGGGAAGGAAGGATGAAAACACAGAGCAGAGGATGCTGATGGGAGGGAGGGAAGGAAGGATGAAAACACAGAGCAGAGGATGCTGATAGGAGGGAGGGAAGGAAGGATGGAAACACAGAGCAGAGGATGCTGATGGGAGGGAGGGAAGGAAGGAAGGATGAAAACACAGAGCAGAGGATGCTGATGGGAGGGAGGGAAAGAAGGATGAAAACACAGAGCAGAGGATGCTGATGGGAGGGAGGGAAGGAAGGATGAAAACACAGAGCAGAGGATGCTGATGGGAGGGAGGGAAAGAAGGATGAAAACACAGAGCAGAGGATGCTGATGGGAGGGAGGGAAGGAAGGAAGGATGAAAACACAGAGCAGAGGATGCTGATGGGAGGGAGGGAAGGAAGGATGAAAACACAGAGCAGAGGATGCTGATGGGAGGGAGGGAAGGAAGGAAGGATGAAAACACAGAGCAGAGGATGCTGATGGGAGGGAGGGAAGGAAGGAAGGATGAAAACACAGAGCAGAGGATGCTGATGGGAGGGAGGGAAGGAAGGAAGGATGAAAACACAGAGCAGAGGATGCTGATGGGAGGGAGGGAAGGAAGGATGGAAACACAGAGCAGAGGATGCTGATAGGAGGGAAGGAAGGAAGGATGAAAACACAGAGCAGAGGATGCTGATGGAGGGAGGGAAGGAAGGATGAAAACACAGAGCAGAGGATGCTGATGGGAGGGAGGGAAGGAAGGATGAAAACACAGAGCAGAGGATGCTGATGGGAGGGAGGGAAGGAAGGATGAAAACACAGAGCAGAGGATGCTGATAGGAGGGAGGGAAGGAAGGATGGAAACACAGAGCAGAGGATGCTGATGGGAGGGAGGGAAGGAAGGAAGGATGAAAACACAGAGCAGAGGATGCTGATGGGAGGGAGGGAAAGAAGGATGAAAACACAGAGCAGAGGATGCTGATGGGAGGGAGGGAAGGAAGGATGAAAACACAGAGCAGAGGATGCTGATGGGAGGGAGGGAAAGAAGGATGAAAACACAGAGCAGAGGATGCTGATGGGAGGGAGGGAAGGAAGGAAGGATGAAAACACAGAGCAGAGGATGCTGATGGGAGGGAGGGAAGGAAGGATGAAAACACAGAGCAGAGGATGCTGATGGGAGGGAGGGAAGGAAGGAAGGATGAAAACACAGAGCAGAGGATGCTGATGGGAGGGAGGGAAGGAAGGAAGGATGAAAACACAGAGCAGAGGATGCTGATGGGAGGGAGGGAAGGAAGGAAGGATGAAAACACAGAGCAGAGGATGCTGATGGGAGGGAGGGAAGGAAGGATGGAAACACAGAGCAGAGGATGCTGATGGGAGGGAGGGAAGGAAGGAAGGATGAAAACACAGAGCAGAGGATGCTGATGGGAGGGAGGGAAGGAAGGAAGGATGAAAACACAGAGCAGAGGATGCTGATGGGAGGGAGGGAAGGAATGAAGGATGAAAACACAGAGCAGAGGATGCTGATGGGAGGGAGGGAAGGAAGGAAGGATGAAAACACAGAGCAGAGGATGCTGATGGGAGGGAGGGAAGGAATGAAGGATGAAAACACAGAGCAGAGGATGCTGATGGGAGGGAGGGAAGGAAGGAAGGATGAAAACACAGAGCAGAGGATGCTGATGGGAGGGAGGGAAGGAAGGAAGGATGAAAACACAGAGCAGAGGATGCTGATGGGAGGGAGGGAAGGAAGGAAGGATGAAAACACAGAGCAGAGGATGCTGATGGGAGGGAGGGAAGGAAGGATGGAAACACAGAGCAGAGGATGCTGATGGGAGGGAGGGAAGGAAGGAAGGATGAAAACACAGAGCAGAGGATGCTGATGGGAGGGAGGGAAGGAAGGAAGGATGAAAACACAGAGCAGAGGATGCTGATGGGAGGGAGGGAAGGAATGAAGGATGAAAACACAGAGCAGAGGATGCTGATGGGAGGGAGGGAAGGAAGGAAGGATGAAAACACAGAGCAGAGGATGCTGATGGGAGGGAGGGAAGGAATGAAGGATGAAAACACAGAGCAGAGGATGCTGATGGGAGGGAGGGAAGGAAGGAAGGATGAAAACACAGAGCAGAGGATGCTGATGGGAGGGAGGGAAGGAAGGAAGGATGAAAACACAGAGCAGAGGATGCTGATGGGAGGGAGGGAAAGAAGGATGAAAACAAAGCATCGAACAACAAAAAACCTGTCAGCGGAGAAGATAGCAGCTCCACCACCATCACAGCAGTGGAGACAGGAGTCCTTCAGCTGGACACGTCTCCTCTCTACCGATGGAGAGAAGCTCTTCATACAGACAGCATGCCTGTTTGTCTTATTAATGACAGTTTCACTGAGCACAAACTCAAGTATATGTAGCGCCCACTGGTGGTTGAGTACCGCAGCTGCCAGCAGCGTGACGAGTTGACACGTAATTCTGAAGTGGTCTGCCTATTTCCGTCCCTTCAGTCGAAGCCCATGTGCTGTCACTTTAAGTAAAACATGCTGGAAAGGACAAAAGAGTGGACCTGTCCGTGTATAAATGTTGGCTGACAAACTCGTTGTAGAGTTTTTATTGGACGATACCGTGGCCCTGCTGTTCTGAAGTTATGAGGTTTATTATTTCATGGCCATAAACCAAAATTCGACTTTCAGAAAGGTCAATTAAGAGCTACAGTCCACTGTCTGAGAAGTTGGCGTTACTCAGACAGAGGTGGTGGGTTCATATCTCTGCTTTCTGACCCATACAAA
Organism: Lampris incognitus; assembly: GCF_029633865.1. Taxonomy (NCBI): domain Eukaryota; kingdom Metazoa; phylum Chordata; class Actinopteri; order Lampriformes; family Lampridae; genus Lampris; species Lampris incognitus. Next base: position 51,872,840 of record NC_079223.1, on the reverse strand, counting down.
AGTTGCCAATTGAGTTAATGGCTTAATCAATTAAGTCTTTTTGACAACGAATCATTTAAGTCTTTTTGACAGCGAATCAATTAAGTCTACTTGATAACTTCTTAATGGCTGAATTCCGAGATACAGAGTCCAGTTAGCAGACCCATTTATTCGGCTCGTGTCTTAGGGCAAAAACCCAGTGGGAACCATTAACGTGAAGAGTGAGTGTTTACAAACAAAGCCAGAAAGCCACTTGATTTGTCATTGTATTTTTACAGTTAATGTGTTCTCTGCATGTAACCATCCTATTGTATAGGAGCAGAGGGCAGCTGCAGCACCCAGGGGCCAACTGCAGTTCTTCTTTCTATTGCCTTGCTCAGGGGCACATGCAGGAGTATTAACCCCAACATGCATGTATTTTTTATGGCGGGAGGAAACCCACACAGACACGGGGAGAACATGCAAATTTGAACAACCGTTGACCTGAATGTAGGTGTGAATACCCCCTCCCCCATCCACTATGTTAACTCAGCTGTGTGCTTCTGTTTAAGCCAATATGAAATAATAAATCAAATCTTGTTTTATTCAGACACATACGTCCATATTAAGAAAACAACAAAAATACAACGCAGGACAACACAAAAATATAGCTAAAGCAGCAGGTCACAAGTCCACAATGATTAAAACCTATACAGAGATTTATTCCAAGGTTTCCAGAAAAACGAGGAGTACCTTGTGTCACTTTGTGTGGGCTCCGTTAAAACCATTATAAGTGCATTCTTTGAATCAATTAATCAACACATAAATTTGTAAAAGGGGAAGATGGCGGCGCGAATTCACGTTTACTGCGGCCTCACCCAGGGCCGTCCATGCAGTGTTACAGCGGCCTCACCCAGTGCCGTCCATGCAGTATTACAGCGGCCTCACCCAGTGCCGTCCATGCAGTATTACAGCGGCCTCACCCCGGGCCGTCCATGCAGTGTTACAGCGGCCTCACCCAGGGCCGTCCATGCAGTGTTACAGCGGCCTCACCCAGGGCCGTCCATGCAGTGTTACAGCGGCCTCACCCAGGGCCGTCCATGCAGTGTGACAGCGGCCTCACCCAGGGCCGTCCATGCAGTATTACAGCGGCCTCACCCAGGGCCGTCCATGCAGTATTACAGCGGCCTCACCCAGGGCCGTCCATGCAGTATTACAGCGGCCTCACCCAGGGCCGTCCATGCAGTGTTACAGCGGCCTCACCCAGTGCCGTCCATGCAGTGTGACAGCGGCCTCACCCAGTGCCGTCCATGCAGTGTTACAGCGGCCTCACCCAGTGCCGTCCATGCAGTGTTACAGCGGCCTCACCCAGGGCCGTCCATGCAGTGTTACAGCGGCCTCACCCAGTGCCGTCCATGCAGTGTTACAGCGGCCTCACCCAGGGCCGTCCATGCAGTATTACAGCGGCCTCACCCAGGGCCGTCCATGCAGTGTTACAGCGGCCTCACCCAGTGCCGTCCATGCAGTGTTACAGCGGCCTCACCCAGTGCCGTCCATGCAGTATTACAACGGCCTCACCCAGGGCCGTCCATGCAGTGTTACAGCGGCCTCACCCAGTGCCGTCCATGCAGTGTTACAGCGGCCTCACCCAGTGCCGTCCATGCAGTATTACAACGGCCTCACCCAGGGCCGTCCATGCAGTGTTACAGCGGCCTCACCCAGTGCCGTCCATGCAGTGTTACAGCGGCCTCACCCAGTGCCGTCCATGCAGTATTACAGCGGCCTCACCCAGGGCCGTCCATGCAGTGTTACAGCGGCCTCACCCAGGGCCGTCCATGCAGTGTTACAGCGGCCTCACCCAGGGCCGTCCATGCAGTGTTACAGCGGCCTCACCCAGGGCCGTCCATGCAGTGTTACAGCGGCCTCACCCAGGGCCGTCCATGCAGTGTTACAGCGGCCTCACCCAGGGCCGTCCATGCAGTGTTACAGCGGCCTCACCCAGTGCCGTCCATGCAGTGTTACAGCGGCCTCACCCAGGGCCGTCCATGCAGTGTTACAGCGGCCTCACCCAGTGCCGTCCATGCAGTGTTACAGCGGCCTCACCCAGGGCCGTCCATGCAGTGTTACAGCGGCCTCACCCAGCGCCGTCCATGCAGTGTTACAGCGGCCTCACCCAGTGCCGTCCATGCAGTGTTACAGCGGCCTCACCCAGGGCCGTCCATGCAGTGTTACAGCGGCCTCACCCAGTGCCGTCCATGCAGTATTACAGCGGCCTCACCCAGGGCCGTCCATGCAGTGTTACAGCGGCCTCACCCAGGGCCGTCCATGCAGTGTTACAGCGGCCTCACCCAGTGCCGTCCATGTGTGCGGGGAGGTGTGTCGAGGGTGTCTGGCTGAGAGAGCTGGCGTTGGATCGGCTGGGGGAGCCTGGTCTGCTGCGTCCGGTGGGTCCGGAGGAAACACTGAGGGCGCTCTGACAGGAAGCTGAAGTGGGGCAGACTATGCTAACTGCTAGCCCATGCAGACTGGCAATTCTGACAGTCATCCTGGCTGATGTTCGTTCTCTGGACAGTGGAATGTTTTTTGCAGTGTTGCACTGAGTCGACTGTGTTGATGACTGTTTGTGTATATTTTTTTCTCTCTGTTTTTGTATGTTTTTGGTGGTGTCGTTTTTGCGAATATTTGGAAGGGTGTTTTTGTCTTTTGTGTCGTGCTGCTGTGGGCTGGGGGAAACGGAATTTCGTTTGTTTTGTGTACATGAAAGAAATGACAATAAATTGTTCTTGATTCCTGTACATAAAATTCCTCAACACAGCGTGAAAGTGGGAACATTACTGGTCACAAACATATGACTTGTCCATCTTGGAAGCTTGAGCAAGATTGTGAATGCATCATTATGCTACCTACAGCTTTTTTATTGTTGCTTTGCTATAATTGCACCACAAGTGGGCAGTATAGAGCGGAGCACAGTAGGTCCTAAAAGAGCAGGTTTAACATCATCTGTACACATATGAAATTTGCGTGCCAGCACATTGGCTTGTGCATACAGTTTGCAGCACTGGCGCTGCACATCATCGTCATCACATAAATCATCCCTGATGGTGTGACCCAGATATCTTACTTTGTTCACCACGTTCAGTGTTTGTTGTCCTGCCATGAGAAATGAAGGAACATGTTGCTTTTGATCCTCGTCGGTTTTGCAGTCATGACAACACTCTTTTTAGAGTAAAATGTAATGTCATGCTACACACCATAACTTGAGCAGACTCTGAGCAATAGCTGTAAAGCAACACTATAAGGAGACAGTCTGGCGTACAGCAGATGGTTAATAAGACTATCCCCACCATACAGCCAGGGTCAGAAGGTGATCAGTAGTGACCATTAGTGACCAGTAGTGCTCAGTGGTGATCAGTAGTGCTCAGTAGTGACCAGTAGTGCTCAGTGGTGCTCAGTAGTGATCAGTAGTGCTCAGTAGTGACCAGTAGTGCTCAGTGGTGCTCAGTAGTGATCAGTAGTGCTCAGTAGTGCTCAGTGGTGACCAGTGGTGATCAGTACTGACCAGTAGTGCTCAGTAGTGCTCAGTGGTGACCAGTGGTGATCAGTAGTGATCAGTAGTGCTCAGTAGTGCCCAGTAGTGATCAGTGGTGACCAGTAGTGATCATTAGTGACCAGTAGTGATCAGTTGTGACCAGTAGTGATCATTAGTGACCAGTGGTGCCCAGTAATGACCAGTAGTGCCCAGTAGTGATCAGTAGTGATCAGTAGTGAGCAGTAGTGCCCGGTGGTGATCAGCAGTGCTCAGTAGTGATCAGTAGTGATCAGTGGTGACCGGTGGTGATCAGCAGTGCTCAGTAGTGATCAGCAGTGCTCAGTAGTGATCAGTAGTGATCCGTAGTGCTCAGTAGTGCCCAGTAGTGATCAGTAGTGATCATTAGTGACCAGTGGTGATCAGTAATGACCAGTAGTGCCCAGTAGTGATCAGTAGTGATCAGTAATGATCAGTAGTGATCGGTAGTGATCAGTAGTGATCGGTAGTGATCAGTAGTGACCAGTAGTGATCAGTGGTGATCAGTTCATATTCACCGTGTCACAGCTAAGAAGCCTTGCTTGTTTTTTTCAACAAGTCCTCCAACCAATACAACCACATAGGTCGTTTGTCCTCTAATATGACACACAGGAACGTTTCCTAAATTAGCGCCCCTACCGGCGGCAGGAGATATGCCACAGATCCTTTTCGCCACTGTGCATTGTAGGTTTTTAAAACAACGTGAGAACAATAGAATATGTATTCAGTGCGTGTTTGTGTTGTTTCGTCGTCTAGTATAATAACTAAAATTGCTACTGGCAGTATGTTTACCTATGAATGACATCAAAAGAGCTAACTTAACGTTAGCCAATAGTTAGAAAGTCAGCTAGCGTGGACATTATAACTGCTATGTCACATTACACCTTGCTTTTACTAATATGCCTTCTCACGACAGCTTATGGAAGGAGATGCGTATTGTTACAAGTAAAGTAACGTGTTATAATTACGGCTTAAGACGTCACTACAGGTCGTAACAAGATGCTTGCACAAACCACCTATGGGGTCGTTGTTTGGTGGAGGACAGTCTCGTTTTTTTCCCTCTGCTTTCATTTTTCTTTAAATAACCCGATAAATAAAATAAAGTGTGTGTGTGTGTGTGTGTGTGTGTGTGTGTGTGTGTGTGTGTGTGTGTGTGTGTGTGTGTGTGTGTGTGTGTGTGTGTGTGTGTGTGTGTGTGTGTGTGTTTTCTCAGTTCAGTACGTGGTCGTTAAAGCATAGGAGCGCATCCCATTAAGCATCAGAACAAGAATGCGTCTGTATCAAATGATGGGGGGGGGGGGGTTTACAAAACGCTGTAATCCTGTTAATGAGTCTCACACTTCATCCACACACTTCATCCACACAATACATCCACACAATACACAACCTGAGGTCAGACAACGTTGGCTTAATGCTGCATCCCAATGCCCTATATGAGAATTATCCAATACACACAATGGAAACCAGGATAGTCTGAATGCAGCTGACACTTTATGGAGGTTTCGCTCTTTATTATTATTATCATTGTTATTGTTGTTATATTGTATAAATATGAAATAGTTGTCCTGCATCATAACACGAGTTCATACATCAGCAGTTAAATAGATATTTAAGGTCTGAAGGAGTCAGCCTGCGCACGTGCAGCCGTGCAAGTTGCAGAAGTCCTGGTTTGTTTGTGGTTTGTGCGCCGCGTGCGGACTGACTACTGCCCAGGTGAAGAGATGCTGTAATGAAGGGGGAGGGGCTCCGCTTTAATGAAGGGGGAGGGGGCTCCGCTTTAATGAAGGGGGAGGGGGCTCCGCTTTAGCGTCTGCTGGGAGAGGGGTTTGTTCTTTGCAGCTCAGCCGTCCATTTTTTACTAGGGGTGTAAGCGCGAACAAGGAGGAGGGCGGGGGGAGGGGGCGGGGGGGCGGCGGGCTGACATCTGAGCTCTGGGATGGGAGTCGAGGAGGAGAGGAGGCTTGTCCTGTCAGTCCTGTACTGACCTACCCGAGGAGCAACATCACACACAGACACACATACTCACGCACGCACACGCACACACATAAACTCACTAGCACACTCACACGCGCAGAGAGAGAGAGAGAGAGCGCGAGACAGAGAGACAAACAGAGCGAGCGAGACGGGGGGAGAGAGAGAGAGGAACAGAGAGAGGGGGAGAGAGAGAGAGAGAGAGAGAGAGAGAGAGGGGGAGAGAGAGAGAGAAAGAGAGAGGGGGAGAGAGAGAGAGGGAGGGGGGAGAGGGGGAGAGAGAGAGAGGGGGAGAGTGAGGGGGGAGAGCGAGAGAGGGGGAGAGAGAGGGGGAGAGAGAGAGGGGGGAGAGCGAGAGAGGGGGAGAGAGAGGGGGAGAGAGAGAGGGGGGAGAGCGAGAGAGGGGGAGAGAGGGAGAGGGGGAGAGCGAGAGAGGGGGGGGAGAGGGGGAGAGAGAGAGGGAGAGAGAGGGGGGGGAGAGAGGGGGGGCGTGAGAGAGGGAGAGCGAGAGAGGGGGAGAGAGAGAGAGGGGGAGAGCGAGAGAGGGGGGGGAGAGCGAGAGAGGGGGGGGAGAGGGGGAGAGAGAGAGGGAGGGAGAGAGAGAGGGAGGGGGGAGAGGGGGAGAGAGAGAGAGGGGGGGGAGAGCGAGAGAGGGGGGGAGAGGGGGAGAGAGAGAGCACGGTAAGGTGCACGGTGTCTTCATTGCACGCAGGCTCCTCATCCACATCCACGGAACCGGGAGCCGAGGAGGGTTCTGAAGCCTCGAGACTCTTCACAGGAATTACAAACACAGCAGAGCGCGCCGGACCCCGCGTGCCTGACGCCGCATCCCCTCCGCGTGCTTCTCATCAGGCTTTTAGACCTTTTACAAAGTCTGAACCAAACTGTCGCGCTCGTTTGACCAGAACTTGATGCTCCGTGTTTTTTTCAACAAGTGCACTTAACGGACTTACACCGACAGACACACGCCAACATCTGCTGTGTATTTATGTGTTTCTGCGGTGTTTTTGTAGTATTTCTGCGGTGTTTTTGTAGTATTTCTGCAGTGTTTTTGCAGTATTTCTGCAGTGTTTTACGCAGGCGTCAGTGCTCCGGGGATGCGTCGTGTGCGTCGCTGAGGGGGAGACTCGGCGCTGCTGCGCGTAGCAAACCCAAAGCCAATAAAAGTGTGAACTTTGACCTGCTGAAGAATGTACCTAGTTTGTCTGTTGCGTCCGTGTCTGTCAGGAGCTCACTGACATTTCCGAGATTCCCCTGAAGTCTTTGGACTGAATGAAGCGCATCTGACACACGGAGGCTGGTCTTAGCCAAGTCCCGTCCACCTTGCGGAGCACCGTGAAACCTTCTGATCCCAGCGGACTGAAGAGGACTCCTTCTTATCCGTCATTATTAATCGTTATTAGTCATTACTGCCCATCAACATGCAGCGCGTCTCATCCCGGCTGAGTTACCTGTACGTGTCTGTCCCCGCACGATGTGATGAGTCTGATGTAATGTGGCGGACGTCCCGTCCTGACACGTACTCACCTACACCTTCTCTCTCCCTGCAGGTTCCTTCACTTGGTCGCCTTCTGCTACTACGCACAGGTACGTGGACGGTCTCTTCTCCTACCTGTGACTTGGACGCTGAAGTATTCGTCCGTTACTGTCGTTTTATTTTCACAAAACAAGTCTTTATCTTGGATTTGCCAAGCCGAGACTGAACCCCGCGAGTGCAGGGCAGAGGCGGGGAAGGGTGGAGGGCGTGAGAGCGGAGCCGCACACCGGCGCGTCACGGCGGGCAGCTCATCCGGTCAACATACCGCTGTCGCGCAGGACGCGTGGACGCAGCGCTTTGGAACACGTCCCGCGTCCTCACGTGAGGGCCGACGTTTCCCTCTGCGTCCACCCCATCACGCACAGCACACGACCCGGGGGCTTTTAGTACGGGTTCTGCTGGGGAACATAGTCCTGCAGGGACGTTATTACGGGTTCTGCTGGGGAACATAGTCCTGCAGGGACGTTATTACGGGTTCTGCTGGGGAACATAGTCCAGCGGGGACGTTATTACGGGTTCTGCTGGGGAACATAGTCCAGCGGGGACGTTATTACGGGTTCTGCTGGGGAACATAGTCCAGCGGGGACGTTATTACGGGTTCTGCTGGGGAACATAGTCCTGCGGGGACGTTATTACGGGTTCTGCTGGGGAACATAGTCCTGCGGGGACGTTATTACGGGTTCTGCTGGGGAACATAGTCCTGCAGGGACGTTATTACGGGTTCTGCTGGGGAACATAGTCCAGCGGGGACGTTATTACGGGTTCTGCTGGGGAACATAGTCCTGCGGGGACGTTATTACGGGTTCTGCTGGGGAACATAGTCCTGCAGGGACGTTATTACGGGTTCTGCTGGGGAACATAGTCCTGCAGGGACGTTATTACGGGTTCTGCTGGGGAACATAGTCCAGCAGGGACGTTATTACGGGTTCTGCTGGGGAACATAGTCCAGCAGGGACGTTATTACGGGTTCTGCTGGGGAACATAGTCCAGCAGGGACGTTATTACGGGTTCTGCTGGGGAACATAGTCCAGCAGGGACGTTATTACGGGTTCTGCTGGGGAACATAGTCCCTGCAGGGACGTTATTACGGGTTCTGCTGGGGCACATAGTCCAGCAGGGACGTTATTACGGGTTCTGCTGGGGAACATAGTCCAGCAGGGACGTTATTACGGGTTCTGCTGGGGAACCTAGTCAGCAGGGGTAGCAGGGAGGGCATTACGGGTTCTGCTGGGGAACCTAGTCCAGCAGGGGTAGCAGGGAGGGCATTACGGGTTCTGCTGGGGAACCTAGTCCAGCAGGGGTAGCAGGGAGGGCATTACGGGTTCTGCTGGGGAACCTAGTCCAGCAGGGGTAGCAGGGAGGGCATTACGGGTTCTGCTGGGGAACCTAGTCCAGCAGGGGTAGCAGGGAGGGCATTACGGGTTCTGCTGGGGCACCTAGTCCAGCAGGGGTAGCAGGGAGGGGGGTAAAATAGAGATGAAACAACCCGTGTCCGTTTGTTTTCCCAGCCTGGTCCCACACCGCCGACACGGTTCCGCGGAATCCTCCTTTTACGCACAACCCGTAATCAGGCCGCGCTGCGTTGGAGGAAGCTGCTCGTTTCACTTGGCGACGCGTCCGCTGGACGTGTCCCGCATGTCCCTCGGCACAACACAAAGGAAACAAAACGCCTGTGTTCTCGTTTTGTCTCGGCCATTGTAAACATGTATTTAAGCTGATGGGCCAGCGGATGTGTACAAGTCAGAGATGCGCGGTCGCTTTCTCAAAGTGGAGTTATGACGTTGCAACATTCGAGCTGAACGCAAAGGAAAAAAGCAAAAAGTGAAATCAAGTCATTGTCTGCCGCGTCTAATTACTGTACTGATGACCGCGTCTAATTCCTGTACTGATGACCGCGTCTAATTCCTGTACTGATGACCGCGTCTAATTCCTGTACTGATGACCGCGTCTAATTCCTGTCCTGATGACCGTGGTGGCGTCTAATTCCTGTACTGATGACCGCGTCTAATTCCTGTACTGATGACCGTGGTGGCGTCTAATTACTGTACTGATGACCGTGGTGACGTCTAATTCCTGACAGGTAACCAATCAGTCCCCGCCTAATTTCACGCAGCATGTAAGCGAGCAGAGTAAAGTGACGGACCGCGTCAGCCGCAGGTTGATTCGGACCTACCAGCTATACAGCCGGACCAGCGGGAAGCACGTGCAGGTTCTGCCCAACAAGAAGATCAACGCAATGGCCGAGGACGGAGACGTGCACGGTAAGACCCATGAATGACTCGTTATCTCTCTCTCTCTCTCTCTCTCTCCCTCCACATCTGCATGACGTCCCGTTTTAAACGTCTCCTTCGTTAGCTGACCTTTGTACAGGCCTCTGTCATGTCTTTATTGTCATGAAGACGTCACGATATAGCAGCTGGCGTGGCTTGATGGATCCAGAAAGTGAGTGTCCCGGATGTAAAGCTGGCGCTGTCCTGTCCCTGGTGTGAGACACTGCTGCGCAGTTTGCAAGCTTGGGATTAAGGGGCACAGCCCATTGATGCACGGGCCAAATAATATAATAAATAACATGGACTAATATCCATATAACTCGAGGACTATGACAGTTAACGAGCGTGCTGATAGGCCGCTACTGCTCTCCACCGTGCAGGCAGCCCAGTCTGAAGGCAGCTTTTGTGGTCAGTGATGGTGAATAAGTGGAGTTGTGTGATATCAGTGTGTATTATGTAGAGAGGAAGAGGGGAAAAAAAGATCTGTTGGAGTGTAGATGGTGCTGGAGGTGATCCTCCAGAGGCCCATGGGTCTGGAAGAGCCATTAGAAGTCTTCTTAACTTCTACCTCCCGAACATTTCCTGCATAGCTCCTTCTTCTCCCCCTCCGTCCACACTCCAAGTCTGCAGCCTGCACAGAGCTGCTGCCTTCTGCTGCCTTCTGCTGCATACCTTCTTTTCCTTCCAAACCGTTTTCACCAGCCACCTCCCCACTGTCCGTCATTTACCTTCCACAGCCAGGCTGAGAGTCCCTGGTCTAACTGTGCACCACTAGTCTCTGGTCTAACTGTGCACACAACTAGTCCCTGGTCTAACTGTGCACCAACTAGTCCCTGGTCTAACTGTGCACCAACTAGTCCCTGGTCTAACTGTGCACCAACTAGTCCCTGGTCTAACTGTGCACCAACTAGTCTCTGGTCTAACTGTGCACCAACTAGTCCCTGGTCTAACTGTGCACCAACTAGTCCCTGGTCTAACTGTGCACCAACTAGTCCCTGGTCTAACTGTGCACCAACTAGTCCCTGGTCTAACTGTGCACCAACTAATCTCTGGTCTAACTGTGCACCAACTAGTTCCCAGATCTAACTCGGCACCAACTAGTCTCTGGACTAAGTGTTTGCTGGTTTATAAGGAGGTCAAATGCACACATGCATCCTTCTACTGGACATAATGACAGCTTCACAAACCATGTGGGAGCTGTGAGGTCACCTGAAATACTGTGTGTGTGTGTGTGTGTGTGTGTGTGTGTGTGTGTGTGTGTGTGTGTGTGGTGTGTGTGTGTGTGCGTGTGTGTGTGCGTGTGTGGGGAATGAATAAAGTGACCCCAGTAGCCATGTGTAAGTGAGATGAAGGAGCAGAATGGTGTCTCTTGCACAATGAGAAGTATAAATGAGAAATAAATATAAATACAAAATGAGAACTCGAAACTTCATAAGACGTTCACATCGTGTGTAAGAGCTATCCCAAACACACAACGTACAGCAAGGCTATGGCAAACTCCTCACCATCGGTAGTCCCCTTGTACACAGTTTGTACACAGTCTGTACACAGTTTGTACACAGTTTGTAGATGATTATTCTATCAGGCCCAAGAGGAACAGTTTTCTCATGTAAAAACGTTGACAACAAAATGTAATACAGTGTGATAGGGTGTAATGTGTGTCTGTTTGTAGTGCATGACACGAGAACCCTGACTTTTGTGATAAATACATGAGTCAACTTGAATATAATTATAGTATTACGATAAATAATTGTAATATTAAGACAAATAATTATAACATTACGATAAACAATTGTAATATTAAGACAAATCATTTTAATATTAAGATAAATAATTATAATATTAAGATAAATAATTGTAATATTAAGATAAATAATTATAATATTAAGAGAAATAATTGTAATATTAAGAGAAATAATTTTGAGATATGTGATGTAATAGGATAGAGAATTTAGAATTCTGCAATTGCTCGTTTGCACAAATTGTTACATTAATTAATATGTAATAATTACATAACTAATTTTTACATTACGGTATCATGTATGTTGTGTATGTTATTATGTGTTACATAAATGTTGTGTAAACACAGCACGTGCTGGAAAGAAACATCCTTTTATTTTTTTAATTCTACAAAACAGCAACATTTGCTACAGTGTTGCCTTGTTGTCAAACAAACCGCCACATTATTTCTAACATCAAAGCAAAGGGAGCACGCGAAACACCGACTGCGCACATGTCGGCCTGTGGCGCGTCTTGTGCCGCAGCTCACGACCGAAGAGATGAGCGCGGAGCGTGACGTGTGACGTGTGAGGTCAACGCAGACTTCTTTGAGAGGAATGTTTAATGGGCCTGCCAGGACGGCCCGCTTCTTTACTTTCACACAACCGGGGGACACGTGGTTTTATCATTCTGGAAGAGTTCAGCTGCCGCTGCTGCTGCTGCTGCTGCCGCTGCTGCCGCTGCTGCTGCGCAAATCCCCAGGAACGCTCCCGCCGGCTCTGGCTCCTGTGTGTGTGTGTGTGTGTGTGTGCGTGTGAGAGAGAGAGAGAGAGAGAGAGAGAGAGAGAGAGAGAGAGAGAGAGAGGGAGAGAGAGAGAGAGAGAGAGAGAGAGAGAGAGAGAGAGAGAGAGAGAGAGAGAGAGAGAGAGAGAGAGAGAGAGGAGAGAGAGAGAAGAGAGCGAGAGAGAGAGAGAGAGCGAGCGAGAGAGAGAGAGAGAGAGAGAGATCGAGAGAGAGAGAGAGAGAGATCGAGAGGAGAGAGAGAGAGAGAGAGAGCGAGAGAGAGAGAGCGAGAGAGAGAGAGAGAGAGAGAGAGGAGAGAGAGAGAGAGAGAGAGAGAGAGAGAGAGAGAGAGCGAGAGAGAGAGAGCGAGAGAGAGAGAGAGCGAGAGAGCGCGAGAGAGCGAGAGAGCGCGAGAGCGCGAGAGAGAGAGAGAGAGAGAGAGAGAGAGAGAGAGAGAGAGAGAGAGAGAGAGAGAGCGAGAGAGAGAGAGCGAGAGAGAGAGAGAGAGCGAGAACGTAATGGAATGCTCATGTATGCACACACACTCCAGTTTTCTTTGTCAGGTCTAATGCTTTAATGTTTGCACACACACACACACACACACACACACACACACACACACACACACACACACACACACACAGTGGTGTGTAAGTGTCCTAGTAATTGTGTTGATTGCCAGTAATCTTTTCAAGTGAATGTATAACTGTAGTTATGATGATTGCATATAATAATTGGAAATTAATGAAAAAAAGTGTGTTGTAAGAAGTGTGTTTTAAGAAGTGTGTTGTAAGAAGTGTGTTTTGAGAAGTGTGTTGTAAGACGTGTGTTTTGAGAAGTGTGTTGTAAGTGAGATTTTGATTTGGTTTAAAGCTGCAAATGTCAGTAATTCAAATGAGTAGGTTTCAAACCACACATCAGTGTCTCTATGATTCTATCAGGTATTTCCTCTTCTCTGTATATCTGGCTGTTAAATCTGGTGCTGTAGCTACATGTTGGCATACTGTATTTCAGACAGCATGTAGGCCTACTCATCACTGTATGTCAGACATGTCGACCTGCTCATCACTGTATTTCAGACATGTAGGCCTACTCATCTCTGTATGTCAGACAACATGTAGGTCTACTCATCACTGTATGTCAGTCATGTCGACCTGCTCATCACTATATTTCACACAATATGTAGGCCTACTCAACTTTGTATTTCAGACAGCATGTAGGCCTACTCATCTCTATTTCAGAAATGTAGCCCTACTCATCACTGTATTTCAGACAACTTGTAGGTATCCTTATCACTGTATTTCAGACAACTTGTAGGCTGCTGATCTCTGTATTTCAGACAACTTGTAGGCCTACTCATCGCTGTATTTCAGACATGTAGGCCCACTCATCACTGTATTTCAGACAACTTGTAGGCCTGTTGATCTCTGTATTTCAGACAACTTGTAGGTCTACTCATCACTGTATTTCAGACAACATGTAGACCTACTCATCACTATTTCAGACAATTTGTAGGCCTACTCATCACTGTATTTCAGACAACTTGTAGACCTGCTGATCTCTGTATTTCAGACAACATGTAGGCCTACTCATCACTGTATTTCAGACAACTTGTAGGCCTGTTGATCTCTGTATTTCAGACAACTTGTAGGCCTGTTGATCTCTGTATTTCAGACAACTTGTAGTTCTACTCATCACTGTTCTTCAGACATGTAGGCCTACTCATCACTGTATTTCAGACAATTTGTAGGACTACTCATCACTATTTCAGACAACTTGAAGGCCTACTCATCACTGTATTTCAGACAACTTGTAGACCTGCTGATCTCTGTATTTCAGACAACATGTAGGCCTACTCATCACTGTATTTCAGACAACTTGTAGACCTGCTGATCTCTGTATTTCAGACAACATGTAGGGCTACTCATCACTGTATTTCAGACAACTTGTAGACCTGCTGATCTCTGTATTTCAGACAATATGTAGGGCGGTTCATCACTGGGCACAGGTTCAAACCCTCTCCCAGCGACAACTCATGCTCTTCACAGTCACCTACAACTGCTGCAGGATGGAAGTTGCTCTGGGGTGGGTTTTAATGTAGACATATAATTCATTAAGGTTGGCACACAATGGCAGACACACACACACACACACACACACACACGGAAGTGAGCATGAGGTTACAGATTTCGTCCTACAGTCAGCAGTAGCTGCTTCATTGTGTGTGCCAGAGTTCCTTGCTGTGTGTCCCAGAATTTCTTGCTGTGTGTCCCAGAATTCCTTGCTGTGTGTCCGACAGTTCCTTGCTGTATGTCCCAGAGTTCCTTGCTGTATGTCCCAGAATTCCTTGCTGTGAGTCCGATGTTCCTTGCTGTATGTCCCAGAATTCCTTGCTGTGAGTCCGATGTTCCTTGCTGTATGTCCCAGAGTTCCTTGCTGTAGTCTCTAATCGAACGCTTCTCCTCCCAGCCAAGCTCATTGTGGAGACGGACACGTTTGGGAGCCGTGTGCGCATCAAGGGAGCTGAGACGGGCCTGTATATCTGTATGAACAAGAGGGGCAAACTCATTGGCAAGGTAAGGAACAGAGTGTACACTAGCTGCATGGGCTGGCTGGGTTGTGGGTCAAAGGTCAGGACTCAGATCAGCCATGTTTTGGTGGGATTTCAGAGTCAGAATCAACTTTATTGGCCGGGTGTCATTATGCATATGAGTAATGTGACTGGTTTACAGCACACAGCCTTGTTGCTGGTCTCATATGTATGTGAGCTCCTGAAGTGCTGCTTGTCTTCACTGGTGAAGATGATTCCATTTTTAACAAAATGATTTGATTTGATTTCACTTGACTTGACTTGATTGGATTTGATTTGATTGATTTGATTTGATTTGATTCAGTCTTAACAGTGTTAGGCCTTGACTTCTTGCTAACACTTGGGTTAAGGTGATGGTTCTGCTGTCATCAGAAGCCTTCTCTCTTGTGTTGTTTGTAGGTGTGTGTGTGTGTGTGTGTGTGTGTGTGTGTGTGTGTGTGTGTGTGTGTGTGTGTGTGTGTGTGTGTGTGTGTGTGTGTGTGTGTGTGTGTGTGTGTGTGTGTTTGAGGCCATCTCACTTGCTCCTCTCTCACTGTGCTGGCTAATAAACAGAACTGCCAACCTCATCCCTGTAAACCAGCACCCTGCCTGGTGCTCCATCTGTCACCGCCACACCGGCCCTGCACAGCCTGACCGGACTCTCTCTGTGTGTGTGTGTGTGTGTGTGTGTGAGAGAGAGAGAGAGAGAGAGAGAGAGAGAGAGAGAGAGAGAGAGAGAGAGAGAGAGAGAGAGAGAGAGAGAGAGAGAGAGAGAGAGAGAGAGAGAGAGAGAGAGAGACATACAGGGAGAGAGATACAGGGAGAGAGATACAGGGAGAGAAAGTGCAAAAGGGGATGGAGTATGTGTGTGCCTCTTTGGCATTGCTTAAGTGTACCGTTTTTGGACTATTTTTAGTATTAGACTGTTTAGTGTTGAGAGTGTTAGCTGATACTCGGTAGGCCTGTGTGTCCATCCTGCTGCTGTGTGCCCAGCTATAACAACAACAACAATAAGAAGAAGAAGAAGAAGAAGAAGAAGAATAGCAAGAAGAAGAAGAACGATAATGATAAGAAGAAGAAGAAGAAACAGAAAAGAAGAAGAACGATCATAATAATAATAATAATAATAAAACTTGGAACATCTCATATCCTAAGAAAGGCACTATCCATCACATAGACTTCTACCTCATTCTAACCCTAGACCCAAGGAATGGTGTATTATGGCATGAAGTTAAAGGACATTTCTAGAATAATAATAATAATAATAATAATAATAACAATAATGATTATGATAATAATAATAATAATAATATCAACAATGAATAGTAATAATAATGATAATAATGATGATGATAATAATGATAATGATAATAATAATAATAATGATAATAATAATAATAATAATAATAATTTGGTAATAATAATAATAATGATGATGATAATAATAATGATGATGATGATAATAATGATAATAATAATGATAATAATTTTGATAATAATAATAATGATAATAATAATAATGATGACGATGATAATGATAATAATAATGATGATGACGATGATAATATTAATAATAATTATAATAATAATGATGATGACGATGATGATAATAATAATAATAATGATGACGATGATAATATTAATAATAATGATAATAATAATGATAATAATGATAATAATGATAATAATAATAATGATGACGATGATAATGATAATAATAATGATGATGACGATGATAATATTAATAATAATTATAATAATAATGATAATAACAATAATAATGATAATAATAATAATGATGATGATGACGATGATAATATTAATAATAATGATAATAATAATGATAATGATAATAATAATGATACTATTAATGATAATGATAATAATAATAATGATAATAATAATAATAAAGGCTTGGTCAGCTGTATGTTGGCTTTGCAGCACAACTGAAGCCCTCTCTATTCTTGCGTCACACGGCTGTTAGTCCACCCTGCAGTGTGACTTTGAACAGCCAGTCTGACTGAACAGGCGGTGGCTTTTCAAGATCGTATCGGTTGGTTTTTAAGTCGAGGAGCCGGGGCTGTCTTGAATAAGCCATAGCAGATAGAAACGTGAGAGAAACTGACGTCCCGGGCTGGTGCAGGTCTGGAGCTGGAGGTATTGCTCCTTCAGTACTGTGCCGAGAGCATGAGGACCCATGAGAGACCATGAGAGACCATGAGAGACCATGAGAGATCAGGAGGCTGTGAGACGGGCTGGCTAACCAGAGTCTGCATGTGTTGCTACAGGGAGAGCAGCACCATGGCTTACTGTCACCCCCCTCTCTGATCTGGACTCTAATGACTGTAGCATCTGCTGTACGTGTACGTGTGTGTGTGTGTGTGTGTGTGTGTGCGCGCGTGTGTGTGTGTGTGCAGAAACAGGCTGCACGAGGGACCCTCATCCCTCCCACCTTTGATATTTCCCATCTTTAAATCTTCGCCCAGAGGTCGTTGAGCGTTTACTGATTAATTGTCTGTGTGTGTGTGTGTGTGCGCGCGTGCGTGCGTATGTTGTGCGTGTGTGTGCGTGTGCGTGCGTGTGTGTTAACAGAAAAACGGGCAGGGTCGTGACTGCATCTTCACGGAGATCGTGCTGGAGAACAACTACACGGCGCTGAAGAACGCGCGCTACGAGGGCTGGTACATGGCCTTCACGCGCCGCGGGCGGCCCCGGAAGGGCTCGCGGACACGTCAGCATCAGCGCGAGGTCCACTTCATGAAGAGGTTGCCGAAGGGCCAGCAAGTCTCCCACCCCGCGCACCCCCGACCCTTCGACTTCCTGCACCACCCCTTCAGCCGCAGGACTAAGCGCACGCGCTACTCGCTGCAGCGCTGAGGAGCAGCGGAGCGTGGACACGAGCGGGAGGGGGAGCGCGTGACGCCTGCCAGCTCTTCCTCCATACTGAGCATCATCCTCATATGTAGAGTGTTGTTTCTATTTTCTATAGGTAAACATACATATGAGGATGATGCTGCATACCGAGCATCATCCTCATATGTAGAGTGTTGTTTCTATTTTCTCGTAGTAAAACACAAAATGTAAAGAAGAGAAAAAGTGAGAAATCTATTTTTGTATTCAGATGTTTAGTACTGACCTGTGTAAAAAGAAAACGATGTTTTTTTGGGGGGGGGATTTTTTATGGATGCACATAACTCATCATGTGATTAATGTGGGACGCTGATGTGTTGCTGGAGTGTTTTTATAAGAAATGTTGTTATCACATTTCCAATGGAGTCCTGCTCTTGGACTCCCGCCTGCTGCTGAAGGAGACCTGCAGGGCCTGACTCTCAACACGACCGCCAGCCTTACACACACGCCGGCAGCATCAGGGCGTGGGTCTCTGTCGTAGCGTCCTGTGGTGACCTCCACTGTGGTGAGCATGGAGGCACCTCAGCCTGGACGCTCCCTCACACGGGGATGACTCACTATCTACTACAGTACTACTACAGTATCTGCTACAGCACTACTACAGTGTCTACTACAGTATCTAATGCAGTACTACTACAGTGTCTAATGCGGTATCTACTACGGTACTACTACAGTAAATACTACAGCACTACTACAGTGTCTACTACAGTATCTAATGCAGTACTACTACAGTGTCTAATGCGGTATCTACTACGGTACTACTACAGTAAATACTACAGCACTACTACAGTATCTAATGCGGTATCTACTACAGTACTACTGCAGTATCTGCTACAGTATCTAATGCGGTATCTACTACAGTATCTGCTACAGTACTACTACAGTATCTAATGCGGTATCTACTACGGTACTACTACAGTATCTACTACAGCACTACTACAGTATCTAATGCGGTATCTACTACAGTACTACTACAGTATCTGCTACAGTACTACTACAGTATCTAATGCAGTACTACTACAGTATCTAATGCGGTATCCACTACAGTACTACTACAGTATCAACTGCAGTATCTACTACAGCACTACTACAGTATTTACTACAGTATCTACTACAGTATCTAATGTGGTACTACTACAGTATCTAATGCGGTATCTACTACAGTACTACTACAGTATCAACTGCAGTATCTACTACAGTATTTACTACGGTACTACTACAGTATCTACTGCAGCATCTATCTTCTACAGTATCTACTACAGCACTACTACAGTATCTACTACAGTATCTACTGCAGTATCTACTACAGTACTACAGTATGTACTACAGCATCTGATACAGTATCTACTATAGTATGTAATACAGTATATACTACAGTATGTACTACAGCATCTGATACAGTATCTACTACAGTATGTAATACAGTATATACTACAGTATGTTCTACAGTATACTACAGTACTACTACAGTACTACAGCAGCTTTAGGTGTACTTGGTGCAGAATGTGGCAGCTACATTTAGAATGACAGGTTCCTGCTGCGGCCATCACGTGATGTGTACAAGGCGTGTTGAAGTGTCAGGACCTCCACTTCCTGTTGTGTTGTTGCCCCTGTATGTGTGTTTTATACTTATATAAATATATTTTTATTTCAGGATGTGTAAAATACTTCTAAGGATGGAATATTTATTTAAAATGTATAGTAAATGTAAATTAGAATACTGATATTAAACTTTGTTTGTTACATGTTGTTCTATCCATCAATCAATCAATCAATCAACCAACCAACCAATCTATCTATCTATCTATCTATCTATCTATCTATCTATCTATCTATCTATCTATCTATCTATCTATCTATCTATCTATCTATCTATCTATCTATCTATCTATCTATCTATCTATCTATCTATCTATCTATCTATCTATCTATCTATCTATCTATCTATCTATCTATCTTTCTGTCTGTCTATCTATCTATCTATCTATCTATCTATCTATCTATCTATCTATCTATCTATCTATCTATCTATCTATCTATCTATCTATCTATCTATCTATCTATCTATCATCTATCTATCTATCTATCTATCTATCTATCTATCTATCTATCTATCTATCTATCTATCTATCTATCTATCTATCTATCTATCTATCTATCTATCTATCTATCTATCTATCTATCTATCTATCTATCTATCTATCTATCTATCTATCTGTCTATCTTTCTGTCTGTCTATCTATCTATCTATCTAACTATCTATCTATCTATCTATCTATCTATCTATCTATCTATCTATCTATCTATCTATCTATCTATCTATCTATCTATCTATCTATCTATCTATCTATCTATCTATTTCTACCTTTCTCTAAAACGTGCTGTGTTTAACTGAAAGGTATATTGATTTGCGCGTTGAAAAGGAATGATCACTTTATAAGTTGATGCAACAATATTTTCTATTATCTTGTAATGTCACCACGACTGTCTCAACATGGTCAGGTGTAGTCAGCATGATCAGGTGTAGTCAGCGTGGTCAGGTGTAGTCAGCATGGTCAGGTGTGGTCAGCGTGGTCAGGTGTAGTCGATGTGGTCTGGTGTGGTCAGTGTGGTCAGGTGTAGTCAACATGGTCAGGTGTGGTCAGCGTGGTCGGGTGTAGTCAGCATGGTCAGGTGTGGTCAGGTGTAGTCAGTGTGGTCAGGTGTGGTCAGTGTAGTCAGCATGTTCAGGTGTAGTCAGTGTGGTTAGTTGTGGTCAGCGTGGTAAGGTGTAGTCAGTGTGGTCAGCATGTTCAGGTGTAGTCAGCGTGGTCAGGTGTGGTCAGCGTGGTCAGGTGTGGTCAGCGTGGTCAGTGTGGTCAGGTGTAGTCAGCATGGTTAGGTGTGGTCAGGTGTAGTCAGCGTGGTCAGGTGTAGTCAGTGTGGTCAGGTGTGGTCAGGTGTAGTCAGTGTGGTCAGGTGTGGTCAGCGTGGTCAGGTGTAGTCAGTGTGGTCTGGTGTGGTCAGGTGTAGTCAGCATGGTCAGGTGTGGTCAGGTGTAGTCAGCATGGTCAGGTGTAGTCAGTGTGGTCAGGTATAGTCAGCGTGGTCAGGTGTGGTCAGCATGGTCAGGTGTATTCAGTGTGGTCAGTGTGGTCAGGTGTAGTCAGTGTGGTCTGGTGTGGTCAGGTGTAGTCAGCATGGTCAGGTGTGGTCAGGTGTAGTCAGCATGGTCAGGTGTGGTCAGTGTGGTCAGGTATAGTCAGCGTGGTCAGGTGTGGTCAGCATGGTCAGGTGTATTCAGTGTGGTCAGTGTGGTCAGGTGTAGTCAGCCTGGTCAGGTGTAGTCAGTGTGGTCAGGTATAGTCCGCATGGTCAGGTGTAGTCATTGTGGTCAGGTGTGGTCAGGTGTAGTCAGTGTGGTCAGGTGTAGTCAGCGTGGTCAGGTATAGTCAGCGTGGTCAGGTGTAGTCAGTGTGGTCAGGTGTGGTCAGTGTGGTTAGTTGTGGTCAGCGTGGTAAGGTGTAGTGAGTGTGGTCAGGTGTGGTCAGTGTGGTCAGCATGTTCAGGTGTAGTCAGCGTGGTCAGGTGTGGTCAGGTGTGGTCAGCGTGGTCAGGTGTAGTCAGTGTGGTCAGGTGTGTTCAGTGTGGTAAGGTATAGTCAGCGTGTTCAGGTGTGGTCAGCATGGTCAGGTGTAGTCAGTGTGGTCAGGTGTGGTCAGTGTGGTCAGGTGTAGTCAGCGTGGTCAGGTGTAGTCAGCATGGTCAGGTGTAGTCAGCATGGTCAGGTGTGGTCAGTGTGGTCAGGTATAGTCAGCGTGTTCAGGTGTGGTCAGCATGGTCAGGTGTAGTCAGTGTGGTCAGGTGTGGTCAGTGTGGTCAGGTGTAGTCAGCGTGGTCAGGTGTAGTCAGTGTGGTCAGGTGTAGTCAGCATGGTCAGGTGTAGTCAGTGTGGTCAGGTGTGGTCAGCATGGTCAGGTGTAGTCAGTGTGGTCAGATGTAGTCAGTGTGGTCAGGTGTAGTCAGCATGGTCAGGTGTCGTCAGTGTGGTCAGGTGTGGTCAGTGTGGTCAGGTGTAGTCAGCATGGTCAGGTGTGGTCAGAGTGGCCAGGTGTGGTCAGTGTGGTCAGGTGTAGTCAGCATGGTCAGGTGTGGTCAGTGTGGCCAGGTGTAGTCAGCATGGCCAGGTGTAGTCAGCATGGTCAGGTGTAGTCAGTGTGGTCAGGTGTAGTCAGAGTGGCCAGGTGTGGTCAGTGTGGTCAGGTGTAGTCAGCATGGTCAGGTGTGGTCAGTGTGGCCAGGTGTAGTCAGCATGGCCAGGTGTAGTCAGCATGGTCAGGTGTGGTCAGTGTGGCCAGGTGTAGTCAGCATGGTCAGGTGTGGTCAGTGTGGCCAGGTGTAGTCAGCATGGCCAGGTGTAGTCAGCATGGTCAGGTGTAGTCAGTGTGGTCAGGTGTAGTCAGAGTGGCCAGGTGTGGTCAGTGTGGTCAGGTGTAGTCAGCATGGTCAGGTGTGGTCAGTGTGGCCAGGTGTAGTCAGCATGGCCAGGTGTAGTCAGCATGGTCAGGTGTGGTCAGTGTGGCCAGGTGTAGTCAGCATGGTCAGGTGTGGTCAGTGTGGTCAGGTGTAGTCAGCATGGTCAGGTGTGGTCAGTGTGGCCAGGTGTAGTCAGCATGGTCAGGTGTAGTCAGAGTGGCCAGGTGTGGTCAGGTGTAGTCAGTGTGGTCAGGTGTAGTCAGCGTGGTCAGGTGTGGTCAGTGTGGTCTGGTGTGGTCAGGTGTAGTGAGTGTGGTCAGGTGTAGTCAGCGTGGTCAGGTGTGGTCAGTGTGGTCTGGTGTGGTCAGGTGTAGTCAGCATGGTCAGGTGTGGTCAGTGTGGCCAGGTGTAGTCAGCATGGTCAGGTGTAGTCAGTGTGGTCAGGTGTGGTCAGGTGTAGTCAGTGTGGTCAGGTGTAGTCAGCGTGGTCAGGTGTGGTCAGTGTGGTCTGGTGTGGTCAGGTGTAGTCAGCATGGTCAGGTGTGGTCAGGTGTAGTCAGAGTGGCCAGGTGTGGTCAGTGTGGTCAGGTGTAGTCAGCATGGTCAGGTGTGGTCAGAGTGGCCAGGTGTAGTCAGCATGGTCAGGTGTAGTCAGAGTGGCCAGGTGTGGTTCGCCACCTCCTCTAAACTCCCTCCAGAGGACACACGGCCTGCACATGTCCCCTCTTCCTGAAACCTGACCAGGCAGTGGCAGCAGGAGTGTTATTCTTAGCCAGATCCCATCAGGGATAAGAAGGTCATCTGAAGTCATGAAGATCCCCGCCTACTCCCCCCTCCCTCCTCCTGCACTTCCTCGTCCTCTTCCTCCTGCACCTCTCCCTCCTCCTCCTCCTCCACCTCTGCCTTCTCCTCCTTCACCTCCTCCTTCTGCTCCTTCACCTCCTCCTCATCTTCTTCCTCCTACTCCTTCTCCTCCTCCCCCTCCTCCTCATCATCATCCTCCTCCTCCTCCTCTCAGCAGATAGTGTTGTGTGGGTGTAGGGGCAGTGTGTTGTGGGGATGTGGGGTGATAGTGGTGTGTGGGTGTAGGGGCAGTGTGTTGTAGGGTTGTGGGGTGATAGTGGTGTGTTTGTGTTGAGGCTTTAGGTTCCTCCAGCTTGTGTAAGTGTTGCTCTCATTATGTTAGTGTGTGACCACTGTTATTCTGTCTTCAGAGCATGGTTGAGCCGCCTGCTAGTTGGTCTTCAGAGCATGGTTGAACCTGCTGCTGGCTGGTCTTCAGAGCATGGTTGAATCTGCTGCTGGCTGGTCTTCAGAGCATGGTTGAATCTGCTGCTGGCTGGTCTTCAGAGCATGGTTGAATCTGCTGCTGGCTGGTCTTCAGAGCATGGTTGAGCCGCCTGCTAGTTGGTCTTCAGAGCATGGTTGAATCTGCTGCTGGCTGGTCTTCAGAGCATGGTTGAATCTGCTGCTGGCTGGTCTTCAGAGCATGGTTGAGCCGGCTGCTGGCTGGTCTTCAGAGCATGGTTGAACCTGCTGCTGGCTGGTCTTCAAAGCATGGTTGAGCCGCCTGCTAGTTGGTCTTCAGAGCATGGTTGAATCTGCTGCTGGCTGGTCTTCAGAGCATGGTTGAATCTGCTGCTGGCTGGTCTTCAGAGCATGGTTGAGCCGCCTGCTAGTTGGTCTTCAGAGCATGGTTGAATCGGCTGCTGGCTGGTCTTCAGAGCATGGTTGAATCTGCTGCTGGCTGGTCTTCAGAGCATGGTTGAGCCGGCTGCTGGCTGGTCTTCAGAGCATGGTTGAACCTGCTGCTGGCTGGTCTTCAAAGCATGGTTGAGCCGCCTGCTAGTTGGTCTTCAGAGCATGGTTGAATCTGCTGCTGGCTGGTCTTCAGAGCATGGTTGAATCTGCTGCTGGCTGGTCTTCAGAGCATGGTTGAGCCGGCTGCTGGCTGGTCTTCAGAGCATGGTTGAATCTGCTGCTGGCTGGTCTTCAGAGCATGGTTGAATCTGCAGCTAGTTGGTCTTCAGAGCATGGTTGAGCCGGCTGCTGGCTGGTCTTCAGAGCATGGTTGAGTCTGCTGCTGGCTGGTCTTCAGAGCATGGTTGAACCTGCTGCTGACTGGTCTTCAGAGCATGGTTGAATCTGCTGCTGGCTAGTCTTCAGAGCATGGTTGAGCCGCCTGCTAGTTGGTCTTCAGAGCATGGTTGAGCCTGCTGCTGGCTGGTCTTCAGAGCATGGTTGAATCTGCTGCTGGCTGGTCTTCAGGGCATGGTTGAATCTGCTGCTGGCTGGTCTTCAGGGCATGGTTGAATCTGCTGCTAGTTGGTCTTCAGAGCATGGTTGAATCTGCTGCTGGCTGGTCTTCAGAGCATGGTTGAACCTGCTGCTGGCTGGTCTTCAGAGCATGGTTGAGCCGGCTGCTGGCTGGTCTTCAGAGCATGGTTGAGCCGGCTGCTGGCTGGTCTTCAAAGCATGGTTGAGCCGCCTGCTAGTTGGTCTTCAGAGCATGGTTGAATCTGCTGCTGGCTGGTCTTCAGAGCATGGTTGAATCTGCTGCTGGCTGGTCTTCAGAGCATGGTTGAGCCGGCTGCTGGCTGGTCTTCAGAGCATGGTTGAACCTGCTGCTAGTTGGTCTTCAGAGCATGGTTGAGCCGGCTGCTGGCTGGTCTTCAGAGCATGGTTGAACCTGCTGCTGGCTGGTCTTCAGAGCATGGTTGAACCTGCTGCTGGCTGGTCTTCAGAGCATGGTTGAATCTGCTGCTGGCTAGTCTTCAGAGCATGGTTGAGCCGCCTGCTAGTTGGTCTTCAGAGCATGGTTGAATCTGCTGCTGGCTGGTCTTCAGAGCATGGTTGAATCTGCTGCTGGCTGGTCTTCAGAGCATGGTTGAATCTGCTGCTGGCTGGTCTTCAGAGCATGGTTGAATCTGCTGCTGGCTGGTCTTCAGAGCATGGTTGAGCCGGCTGCTGGCTGGTCTTCAGAGCATGGTTGAATCTGCTGCTGGCTGGTCTTCAGAGCATGGTTGAGCCAGCTGCTAGTTGGTCTTCAGAGCATGGTTGAATCTGCTGCTGGCTGGTCTTCAGAGCATGGTTGAGCCTGCTGCTGGCTGGTCTTCAGAGCATGGTTGAACCTGCTGCTGGCTGGTCTTCAGGGCATGGTTGAATCTGCTGCTGGCTGGTCTTCAGGGCATGGTTGAATCTGCTGCTAGTTGGTCTTCAGAGCATGGTTGAATCTGCTGCTGGCTGGTCTTCAGAGCATGGTTGAACCTGCTGCTGGCTGGTCTTCAGAGCATGGTTGAGCCGGCTGCTGGCTGGTCTTCAGAGCATGGTTGAGCCGGCTGCTGGCTGGTCTTCAGAGCATGGTTGAGCCGGCTGCTGGCTGGTCTTCAGAGCATGGTTGAGCCAGCTGCTGGCTGGTCTTCAGAGCATGGTTGAATCTGCTGCTGGCTGGTCTTCAGAGCATGGTTGAATCTGCTGCTGGCTGGTCTTCAGAGCATGGTTGAACCTGCTGCTGGCTGGTCTTCAGGGCATGGTTGAATCTGCTGCTGGCTGGTCTTCAGGGCATGGTTGAATCTGCTGCTAGTTGGTCTTCAGAGCATGGTTGAATCTGCTGCTGGCTGGTCTTCAGAGCATGGTTGAACCTGCTGCTGGCTGGTCTTCAGAGCATGGTTGAGCCGGCTGCTGGCTGGTCTTCAGAGCATGGTTGAGCCGGCTGCTGGCTGGTCTTCAGAGCATGGTTGAATCTGCTGCTGGCTGGTCTTGAGAGCATGGTTGAACCAGCTGCTGGCTGGTCTTCAGAGCATGGTTGAATCTGCTGCTGGCTGGTCTTCAGAGCATGGTTGAGCCGGCTGCTGGCTGGTCTTCAGAGCATGGTTGAATCTGCTGCTGGCTGGTCTTCAGGGCATGGTTGAGCCGCCTGCTAGTTGGTCTTCAGGGCATGGTTGAATCTGCTGCTGGCTGGTCTTCAGGGCATGGTTGAGCCGCCTGCTAGTTGGTCTTCAGAGCATGGTTGAGTCTGCTGCTGGCTGTTCTTCAGAGCATGGTTGAGCCGCCTGCTAGTTGGTCTTCAGGGCATGGTTGAGTCTGCTGCTGGCTGGTCTTCAGAGCATGGTTGAGCCGCCTGCTAGTTGGTCTTCAGGGCATGGTTGAATCTGCTGCTAGTTGGTCTTCAGAGCATGGTTGAGTCTGCTGCTGGCTGGTCTTCAGAGCATGGTTGAGTCTGCTGCTGGCTGGTCTTCAGAGCATGGTTGAGCCTGCTGCTGGCTGGTCTTCAGAGCATGGTTGAGCCAGCTGCTGGCTGGTCTTCAGAGCATGGTTGAATCTGCTGCTGGCTGGTCTTCAGAGCATGGTTGAATCTGCTGCTGGCTGGTCTTCAGAGCATGGTTGAACCTGCTGCTGGCTGGTCTTCAGGGCATGGTTGAATCTGCTGCTGGCTGGTCTTCAGGGCATGGTTGAATCTGCTGCTGGCTGGTCTTCAGAGCATGGTTGAACCTGCTGCTGGCTGGTCTTCAGAGCATGGTTGAGCCGGCTGCTGGCTGGTCTTCAGAGCATGGTTGAGCCGGCTGCTGGCTGGTCTTCAGAGCATGGTTGAGCCGGCTGCTGGCTGGTCTTCAGAGCATGGTTGAATCTGCTGCTGGCTGGTCTTCAGAGCATGGTTGAGCCAGCTGCTGGCTGGTCTTCAGAGCATGGTTGAATCTGCTGCTGGCTGGTCTTCAGAGCATGGTTGAACCTGCTGCTGGCTGGTCTTCAGAGCATGGTTGAATCTGCTGCTGGCTGGTCTTCAGAGCATGGTTGAACCTGCTGCTGGCTGGTCTTCAGAGCATGGTTGAGCCGGCTGCTGGCTGGTCTTCAGAGCATGGTTGAGCCGGCTGCTGGCTGGTCTTCAGAGCATGGTTGAATCTGCTGCTGGCTGGTCTTCAGAGCATGGTTGAGCCAGCTGCTGGCTGGTCTTCAGAGCATGGTTGAATCTGCTGCTGGCTGGTCTTCAGAGCATGGTTGAATCTGCTGCTGGCTGGTCTTCAGAGCATGGTTGAGCCGGCTGCTGGCTGGTCTTCAGAGCATGGTTGAACCTGCTGCTGGCTGGTCTTCAGAGCATGGTTGAACCTGCTGCTGGCTGGTCTTCAGAGCATGGTTGAACCTGCTGCTGGCTGGTCTTCAGAGCATGGTTGAGCCGGCTGCTGGCTGGTCTTCAGAGCATGGTTGAATCTGCTGCTGGCTGGTCTTCAGAGCATGGTTGAACCTGCTGCTGGCTGGTCTTCAGAGCATGGTTGAACCTGCTGCTGGCTGGTCTTCCTCTGTGCTCTCACAGGCTTCATCATACCCAACATGACGCCACAGCATTAGTCAGAGACCCTCCCATGTTGGGCTGACACTTTCTTTGTTTGCATTATTTCTGAACATCCATGTTTAAAGTCAGTGGATGCCTCTAGATGGGTGCTACTTCACCCATCACATGTCAGCCAGGCTCAGGCCTGTGTCGCTAATATCACGCCCCCGTGTCCTTGCAGCAAGCAGGGAACTTGTTGAAGAGTCGGGTGGTGTAATACTAAAAAAAATGAGCATTACGCCAAAAGTGCAGCACACTTTTTCTACACTGGTCTTATCCTCTGAGCACACACCTGAATGAATGCATGGCAAAAGCAACTGACAGCACAGAATCTACACTGCAGCACACTGACACTTTCATATCGAAAAAATTAGTTGCTGGTATGACATCAAGTTTGGGTTTCTATCAGTTCCAAGTTGATCTGAAAGCCGTCCTGCTTTGAGTATGAGATCGTCTGTTGTGTTTCCAGTACTGCCAGTGTGAGGCCAGCCAGGGATTTTTTCACAACAGACACTGTATAGGTACAACATGTTCATAGTGTCAGTAGATCATCAGCCCTGACCTCCACACCTTCACGCTGAAGCTCACACAAGCTACTGAGACGTTGCACGTGACATCATGGATAATCAGGTTCTGGTTCTGGACACAGAATTCCCATGTATGGATACTATGGATGTCCTGATACTGTCCAGGTAGCTTGTAGTAACATGAAGTAATGCGTTTTACTATTCTGAATCTCTACAAAACAGTCGAAAGTAGCTCACGGGCTGTCATCAGGAGGCGACGGACAGACTGAGCACATAAACAACAAAGAACATGTTAACGAACGAGCGTTGTCTTCTGTGATGAAGCACAAGTGAAAATGGCTCTGGCCTCTTCACTGCTTAATCCTGATGCTGTGGAGCGCCTCCCGACCTCCAACACTGAATTAAATGGTCTTGACCATACTTGACATTAATCTGATTAAGTCCTTCCACACTGGATTAGCAGGGATTCCCTGAAGCCTTCACATCTGTAGCAGCAGCCAATCAGTCGGCTCCACACAGGCCTTCATAATGACCCAACAACAGGACTCGATCTTCAGTAACCAGTTCTTAAGAAAACGAGATGTTGTAGCTTTGCACAAGAACATGGCTTTGTTAGATTTCACAAACCATAGCTTTGAAGTTGAAGATTTTAAGCAACGCAGGTTAGAAATCCTGAGAGGCGGTGTCTGTAAATAGATTATGTTAGGGCCATTGTCTGGCCTCTACATTACGACTACGTCTCCTCTCTATGACCGTAAAACCAGAACGGACCTTCGGGAAACGTTGGATTGTGGGAAAACTCACACCTCCGGTGCAGCCTCTGATGCCATGCAAATGCGGAGCAATTCGGTCGCAGAAAAGGGGGTCAAACTGCTTTCATCCATTTTATTGAGCCACAGCCATCATCCTTAACCCCGGAAAAACAAACAGGGCCACCTTCTTCATTTGCTTTGGGAGCAACTCAACCCCCACCTCCACTTCTCTCCACCCACCCGTGGGGAGGCCATGGAACAATCTAGCAGACCAGCTGAAAACAAAAAAACCACTTGCAACATCCAACCAGTTGGACACAAACACCATCCATCTTTCAACCTTCACCATGCAGAAGAGCTCCCCCGTGAGAAAACATCAAGTGTTAACCTTCCTGGTTCACTTCTCACCTTGAGCTCACATCATGGACCACTGTTTGTCTGTGTCTGTGTCTACCAGGACTTCTCTTCAAACAGAAGCAGTGAGGCGTCTGAAGATCTTCACAAGAATCTCAGGTGTGTTCAGAGTCGTACTCATGCATCGCAGAGGTCAAACAAGTCGTCTTTTCATCACCTGCCGTTGAACCACGACCCGGTCCGCTGTTTCAAAGTGCCGTCGCGCTTCAGGAGTCCTGCAGCCACGCTGGCCCGCTGCTTGTGGCCTCTTACACTTTAACATCATCCTCAAGGATGTCCAAGGTTTTTGAGAGTCTTCTTCTCTGACTAACTTGCATTCCCTGGTTTAATATGATCAGTTACTTCCTGAGAAAAGTGGCAAATTACCACGACCCTCAAGCAGTAATTTTTCCCTGCAACTGTACTTTTTTGAGTATAAAAAAAATCATAGTGTTTTTACTTTTATGTTGAGTTGATTTATTTTTATGTTTTATATTTATATAAAAATAAAAATAAATCATATGTAAAATATAATATATATATTTTTTATTATATATTATATTTTGCATATCATTTGTATTTATATTTTATGTTTAATTGTATGCATTCTAATTCACTGTTTTTTGTTTAAATAACTGTAGCAGAGTAAAAACAAAAAGGCTAAATGAGGAACGTGTTTGAGTACTACTTAGTGATACTGCGTATCAGTACTTTTGTTTAAGCCGGAATTTGCTGTATTCTCTGCACCAGGTTACTTTACTGTGTTGCTGATCTGTTGTTGCTCTGCGTTATTATTATGAGCCTGTTCAGAACTGTCCTACACATCATAGATGAGATACATCAAACACCAAGAGTCAGATGTAGGTTATTAACACCAAGAGTCAGATGGAGGTTATTAACACCAAGAGTCAGATGGAGGTTATTAACACCAAGAGTCAGATGGAGGTTATTAACACCAAGAGTCAGATGTAGGTTATTAACACCAAGAGTCAGATGGAGGTTATTAACACCAAGAGTCAGATGGAGGTTATTAACACCAAGAGTCAGATGTAGGTTATTAACACCAAGAGTCAGATGTAGGTTATTAACACCAAGAGTCAGATGGAGGTTATTAACACCAAGAGTCAGATGGAGGTTATTAACACCAAGAGTCAGATGTAGGTTATTAACACCAAGAGGCAGATGTAGGTTATTAACACCAAGAGTCAGATGGAGGTTATTAAAACCAAGAGTCAGATGTAGGTTATTAACACCAAGAGTCAGATGGAGGTTATTAACACCAAGAGTCAGATGGAGGTTATTAACACCAAGAGTCAGATGTAGGTCATTAACACCAAGAGTCAGATGGAGGTTATTAAAACCAAGAGTCAGATGGAGGTTATTAACACCAAGAGTCAGATGGAGGTTATTAAAACCAAGAGTCAGATGTAGGTTATTAACACCAAGAGTCAGATGGAGGTTATTAACACCAACAGTCAGATGGAGGTTATTAACACCAAGAGTCAGATGTAGGTTATTAACACCAAGAGTCAGATGTAGGTTATTAACACCAAGAGTCAGATGGAGGTTATTAACACCAAGAGTCAGATGGAGGTTATTAACACCAAGAGTCAGATGGAGGTTATTAACACCAAGAGTCAGATGGAGGTTATTAACACCAAGATTCAGATGGAGGTTATTAACACCAAGAGTCAGATGTAGGTTATTAACACCAAGAGTCAGATGGAGGTTATTAACACCAAGAGTCAGATGGAGGTTATTAACACCAAGAGTCAGATGGAGGTTATTAACACCAAGAGTCAGATGGAGGTTATTAACACCAAGAGTCAGATGGAGGTTATTAACACCAAGAGTCAGATGGAGGTTATTAACACCAAGAGTCAGATGGAGGTTATTAACACCAAGAGTCAGATGGAGGTTATTAACACCAACAGTCAGATGGAGGTTATTAACACCAAGAGTCAGATGTAGGTTATTAACACCAAGAGTCAGATGGAGGTTATTAACACCAAGAGTCAGATGGAGGTTATTAACACCAAGAGTCAGATGTAGGTTATTAACACCAAGAGTCAGATGGAGGTTATTAACACCAAGAGTCAGATGGAGGTTATTAACACCAATATTCAGATGGAGGTTATTAACACCAAGAGTCAGATGTAGGTTATTAACACCAAGAGTCAGATGGAGGTTATTAACACCAAGAGTCAGATGGAGGTTATTAACACCAAGAGTCAGATGGAGGTTATTAACACCAAGAGTCAGATGGAGGTTATTAACACCAAGAGTCAGATGGAGGTTATTAACACCAAGAGTCAGATGGAGGTTATTAACACCAAGAGTCAGATGGAGGTTATTAACACCAAGAGTCAGATGGAGGTTATTAACACCAAGAGTCAGATGGAGGTTATTAACACCAAGAGTCAGATGGAGGTTATTAACACCAATATTCAGATGGAGGTTATTAACACCAAGAGTCAGATGTAGGTTATTAACACCAAGAGTCAGATGGAGGTTATTAACACCAAGAGTCAGATGGAGGTTATTAACACCAAGAGTCAGATGGAGGTTATTAACACCAAGAGTCAGATGGAGGTTATTAACACCAAGAGTCAGATGGAGGTTATTAACACCAAGAGTCAGATGGAGGTTATTAACACCAAGAGTCAGATGGAGGTTATTAACACCAAGAGTCAGATGGAGGTTATTAACACCAAGAGTCAGATGGAGGTTATTAACACCAAGAGTCAGATGGAGGTTATTAACACCAAGAGTCAGATGGAGGTTATTAACACCAAGAGTCAGATGGAGGTTATTAACTACTTGCCTCCCTTCTGCAATGCTGAGGAAACAGGCAGCAGTCAAGTGAAGCAAAACTGAAAACACAAATAACAGATCAAGTGGAGCTGCAACTCGACAGGCTCATTGTGTCTACACAAGCTTTACGGAAGGAGGCCTTACGGGAGGAGGCCTTACGGGAGGAGGCCCTACGGGAGGAGGCCTTACGGGAGGAGGCCTTACGAGAGGAGGCCTGTTGACTTTTCCAGTTGGCGCTGTAAACTTCTGTTTGTCCGTGCATTTCCAAGACTGATTGTCAGTCTGATCTGAACAATTACCAGCTAAATGTGTTTGCCAGCCCAGGGAGAGTCCCCCCTTTTTTGCTGCCCTAAAAAGATCAAAAGGGAAGACCCCGGGCCCCCTTACCCCCCAGTCACCCCCACCCCCTCCCCTCCGCCCCTTCTCCCAAACGCACCCCTCCGTTCTCCATCTGCCCCCTCCCAAGCTCTTCATTTCCTTTTAGCCATGACAGTTCAGCTGGAAAGCCAACCATAAATGATGTTTGTGGACGTCCCAGTGTTTGGGACGTGCCCTTTCAGACTGCACAGCTTTCAACAAGGGGACACGTCCCCCCCAGAAAGAAGCGATCTGCATATTTCAATTATGTGCCGTTGTGCTCAGCTGATCAAAGACCTTCAGGGATGCCAGTGGTAACAGAAGGCTTCAGGACCCTCATGATGGGAATGAGTGCAAATTGATGCTACTGATGCTAACCAGTTAAGCGCCTCACAAGATGTCATAAGGTCAATCAACTTTTGGTAGTCATTTGACCGTGACACAACTTTGGCTGTTTTAGTGCCTCACCAGTCCTTGTGCGATGCCGGGTTGATGTTCCCTTTTGTCCAGCTTCAAATATCCACAAAGTAACAGAATGATGATGAACAGTAATTTCTACGGCAAACGAATAAGTGATTTAAATGGGCCTAATATGAGATATGATTGAACAATAGTTTATGGTGTGAACGGGACGAGGTCATGCAGCCAGTTTGGTCAACAAAAAGAACCACCTAGGAGCTGCATATCTTCCAATCACACACCATGACCCTTGATCAAATGACCTATCACACACCATAACACTGATCAAACGGGCCTATTGTGATCGTAATGAAAAACTGTGTGGCACAATGAAGGCTTTGAATGTTGACATGAGGCGCAGCTCGCCATATAACACAAACACACTACAACAGAAACACCAGTGGGTCGAGGTCAGCCCGTTTCTCTGTTCTGGGCCCGTGGAGAAGGAGGTGGGCGGGTGGGTCGACGGAAAGGAGGAGCAGTCAGGAGCCATTGAAGATGGTGGTTAGAGTCAGAGGAGCATGGTTTGCAGTAAGGAGCATATTGACTAACTTATATAAACCCAGCTATTACAACATCATTCAGTTCCCCAGCTACATACTATAGTGTACTGCCTATGTGG
Source organism: Lampris incognitus (assembly GCF_029633865.1). Lineage (NCBI taxonomy): Eukaryota > Metazoa > Chordata > Actinopteri > Lampriformes > Lampridae > Lampris > Lampris incognitus. The sequence continues at coordinate 51,839,853 of NC_079223.1, read as the reverse complement.
TAAAGCTTGTACATACATTTTATGGTACATCCTTGTTCTTCATGTACAGTGTTGAGTGTTATGGGTGGGGGCATCAGGGACATTTTCCTATCACATTTTATCAGCGGTTGAAAGTCAATGTGATTTGATTTATTTGTAAAACACTTTAGAACCATTTGAAAAATAAGTCACTGTTGGTAACCACAGTTTTCAGCTATCTATGTAATTCAAAAAATTAAATCATGTAAATATATTTGTGCTATTTAGCTTGTGAACACAAAATTATAAAAATATATAATTGTGGCATTCAACCGTCAAGCTCCCGCTGGACAGGGACATAATGGGGCTGGCTCCATAACATACACTCCACATCTTTGCTTTCGGAGAAAAGAACTAGTCAAGTCAAGTCAGGTCAATTATATTTGTACAACAAAACTAGTGGCGCCCCCCCCCCCCCATGTAAGCCAACTTCTACTGATTTTTAGTGTCACTGTAGACTGTTAAGACTTTTTTAGTGCTCAGATTTTGACAAAGGAAACTACAAATGCCTTCTTTGAGTTCTATGGTCCTTTTCAGCAAGTAAATAAATAAATAAATAAAATTTTAACTGAGTAATGAAAATACAATACAGAAGAGGCGGAACAATGGACGGAGACATAAGTCATCGCAAAATAAGATTGAAATAAATGTATGACACACTCATGCAAAAGAAACATGCAGAAGAAGACGCAGAAGAACGATGTCCTTCTCTTCTACCACTCCATTTTTCTTAGAGTGGTAGAAGAGAAGGACATCGTGGACATTGTGAGC